>NC_068357.1:12088301-12227854 GCF_020536995.1 Dreissena polymorpha
AACGATTACGTGAGCTAGATAACGTCAAAAAACGTGTATTCACTACGACAGTCTCAACCGATAACTGATCGGTTATTACCAGGTGTCGGTATTGATAATTTATGACATCATTAGAATGCAGTAGTGCGGTCGTATTTAACCGTGCTTAATGTTTTACATATTAATTTTGCCACATGCAAATTTCATGTCTCGGAAGTCAAAATTGTTGTTTACTATATGTGTTCGTTGGCACGTCGACTGCCATGCAATATAAATTGATTTCATTGATTTGCTATTTTTATTATATTGGTTACTATTATTTTGAATTAAATAAATGTTGATTCTTTTGTAAGCGAATTTTTTTTAATATTTGTATACGATAGCTTTGAATTTTCATTAAAATGCATGCTTTTTATAACGATTGATCTTTTTGCACCAATCTTGCGATGAGTTATTTTTTTTAATTGCAGTTTTTAATGTGTTTTTATTGTTTTAGTTCTACGTTGTGCTTTAATGATTACGATGATTAAAGTTGTATTTTTATTTTTCGTTGTTGAGACTTAATGGCACTACAGCTGTTATTAATACATGAAATACACAACATATAACCGTGTATGTGTATTATGCGCGATGTCCAAATAATAACACGTTATCAGTGATATGACATTTTTATTGTATTATACGGTATCCATTCTAGTGACCTCATTTACCTAAAGTAATGACAGGGAAAGTTTAGGCTCTTAACATCACTTCTAACTAGCTGGGTTGTAACACGTTCGTGTTTTACAAGCTGATATGGCTATAAATGTTAGCAGATCGCTCAACGAAACCTTTAATTGCTATAATTACTCAGACTTGATCGCTCTATACTGCATCAAGAATAGAACATCAGCAAAATAAAACCCTCTGGTTGTCAAACAATACTGTTACATGTCTGCCGTCTAAGATGCGCGTCCCTTTTATGGCCATTGGGCAGCGAGCAATTGTGTATTGAAAACATATACACGGGTCGTAGCGGCGACGTACGACGTAGACGTTTAAGTTGACGTAAAGGTGCATTTAATTGCTTAGTAAGTAGGGCATGTCCAGAGACGGGTCAGAACTGATTTGGAGATGACATGAAGGCACGGAGAGATAATTAATTTAGGTCATGGGAATGTCGGTATATCATATAGTGTGCGACGATGCAATAGTGGTACAAATGTAGCCTTTTTCTCTCTAAATATGAACTAAAATGTTAATTGATTTTGCATATAAACATTTCTGTAGTTTCTACCATACACGTGTTGTTTTTTTGTGGGTCATGTTTATCCCCGCAAGTTTTATTGCTATTCTAAATTGTTATTCATTGAGTCCGGTTGGTAAAGAGGCGAAAGCAAGCACGGCCTGTTATATTCAGGTATACCGAGTATCAGGGGAAAAACTTGGGTGGCTGAAGTGAGGATTTATTTCGAACTGGAATTTCGAATGTATACTAAATATGCAATAAATCTCGAAAAGGAACACTGTTTATGCAAACAGTTATGCAATTTATAACGACAAAGTAATTGCCTATGCCTTAGATTTACTGCCATAGAAATTATCCATGGTATGTAAAATTATTACAAGTAAAATACGATGCCTTTTTGGCATGAGAGTAAACTTAGTTACGTAGCTTTATGGTTTACTGACACGTTAAGTTTAACTGTTTAGTGTCCAACACTATATTATTTATTTTATTGACATTTCAGCCTTTTTACTATTGTATTCATTAGCCCGTTACGTGCTTTTATGTTCGTACGTAAGCAAACTTTTTTTGGATCCTTTTCAAAAACATCTGCATACTAGCTTTGATTATGCAAATATTGTTGGAATATTTCATGATACAGCATTCAGCATTACATGTATTTCCATCGTAACTTCAGTTCCACAGGAATTGTGTATCGTTTTATTTCTTAAAATTTGAGCAGCATTTGTAAAAAAAATCTTGCAAGATATGTACATTTCCAGAAAAGATATTCATTTCTGCGTTGATTTAGAGTTCGTGAAAATCGCTGCATAATTAATGATGTTATGGCTGTTCAAAGCGATGCACCCCGTTTTTGGGTCATTTTGAGTTGAATACCTTGTGTTATATATATATATATATTTGATAGTGAATTTTCTTTTCCGGAAAAGTTAGTTTTTCGTTATAATTTGATTATTTATCATTCGAAATTATGTTTTCACTAATTAATATCATAGCCACAAGCTAACCACGTGTGTTCAAGTCTGGTTAGGTTGGTTAAGCGTGTACATTCAGATTCATAGAACTTTACATGACACTTTGTGAGATTGTTTTATCATATATTCACGCAACGTTGTGTTTTTCCTTTAGATTGATCGAATAAATACGCCATAAGAATGGCGAGCTTTTGTGACGGCATTACTGGGTTTTCAGTTGCCTGTCGTCAGTCGGTAATATATCAATCGTTCGTCCCCACGAGTTACCGGTGCATTGTAAACACACTGTAGACCAGATTGATTTTCAATTCTAAAGGACATTTACAAGGATTTGAAACGATGATATATCAAACTAGAAATGGTGCGGCAGAGGCCGACGCGTATCCTCACGCCGCATGTTTGACCCAGGGAGCAACCCAGGGTTGGTAATGGGGCCATGCATAGTTGAGATTGACCGTATTGTCATAAGAGATGTTCAGTATCAATTGGAAGTGAATCGGTGTAGAAATGAAGGAGGTAATGTAAAATAACATAAAACAAGAGATGTGTTTGTCAGAAACACAATGCCCCCTCCTGCGCCACTTTGATTTATTAAAAAAAAGTATCATTTGGCAGATTCATTACCTCCCTCCCTTTAAAGCTTATTACTTCCATTGGATCTGTTTTGTTGACCTTGACATTGAAGGATGACCTTGACTTTTCACTACTCAAAACGTGCAGCTCCATGAGATTCACATGCATGCCAAATATCAATTGCCATCTTCAATATTGCAAGAGTTATGGCCAATGCACCATACCGGAGGCATAAAAATGAGTGAAAATCTATGACCCGGCCCCACCCTAACCCCCATAACTTTTTACCCAGGGGTCAGATCAAAATTCCAAATAGTGCAGGGTCGCACATATGCTCATAGCTACCATGTGTGTAAGTTTCAAGGTTCTAGTGCATATAGTGTAGGAGGAGATAATGGCCAGGACGGACGAACAGACGGGCGGACAGACGGCAGAGATAACCACAATATCGCCACGCTTTTCAAAAAGCGTGGTGATAACAATGTGAAACTGTGCGTAGTCCAAAATATGTCACATTGTTAAGTTGAAAGAAAAACGTATGAAAACACTCCTATGAACATATTTTGTTTCCTCAATCAACGCTAAATTTCCGATCGCCCATTTGAGCCAGCAAGTACTGATATGTTACTGTAGACGTTGCGGTTCGTCCTACGGACTATATTTCGTCTAACTATGTGACAAACCTATCATGTCATTTAAGGTTTTCATTTGCTTAGTTAAAACCGTTTAGCTGGAAAAACCACGAGGAGGATGTTATCATAATATCGTTGTTGATCGACCTTATTATGCTACAGCAAATATGTAGATAAGTTAGGTGGTGACATCATCATATAAATATCTTTGATAAAGAGCATTAATGTTGATGATGCGGATGGCGGTGGTAATGATGACAATGATGATGATGAAAAAGATGATGATAGTGGTGGTGGTGATGCTGATGCTGCTGTTGCTGCTGATGATGATGATGACAACGACGACGACGATGATGATGATGATGATTGATGATGATAATGATGGTGGTGGTGGTGATGCTGATGCTGCTGCTGATGTGGAGATGGGCAGGTGGTGGTGGTGGTTATTCATTCGTATATTTTCTTCTTACATTTCTGCTAATATCGAACAGTTTTCTCAGCTGGTGTAGCATGCTTTAAACTGAAGTGTTCGATGTTATATAGCATGTCCGACATCCAATATAGTCAGCTGACTTACGCTGAGATAAGTTGACACACCAGCTGTAAGTGTGACAGCTACGACACGTGCCGGAAAAGTTATAAGTCCTATATCAAGTGAAACATTCATTTACTAACAAGGTCATGTTCATTAAGCAATATACACTGGTGTATAAATAACCATTTTGTTTAAAAATGTTCAGAGCTTTGATCGAGCGTTTTATAAGTTTTGTTTTTATTTTGTATTTGTGTAGATAGATTGAAAAAACTTTTTTGTTTGCTGCACTTATTTACTTTAAATATACAGTATAGTTACACTCCTGCGTAGCTAACTTAATTAACACACGAAAGTTGGGACGAATTTCGAATTGTAGCTGCATTTTCGATTTTTAATATTTTTAACTTGGATTTTATATTTATTTCCAGAGTTTAGACTTATGCTGTGTGTGGGGAAATAAAGAAAGCCTGTCCGGTATTATGGCCACCTACCAACCCACATGAGCCGGGAGCAGCGATTGAACCCGGGTCGCCAATGTGAAACGCGTGAACATTTGTTTTAATCTGATTTTCATAAAAGGGATGAAGGGATGAATACTGATGAAGAACGAGTTTTATGTTATTAATATCATCTGAACCTTCTTTACAACCCAGATTGGGATACTCGATTATTGAAAAGATTATTTGTATAGCAATTCTTTAATGTATAAATTATTTTCTAAGTTCTAATTTCAAACAATAATTTATACGCCCAATAATGGACACACATTTTCATTAAAAGAAGTTTTATTAGAACACGTCACAAATTGATCGTTTTTCAGATGTGGAAAAATTCGATTTGATTATTTGTGTTACAACCTGATCATTTTTTTAAAATAAAAATCTATCAATAATGGTTATTCATAGATCTTCGTTTAGATCTGAAAGAATGTTACTTTTTATCTGCGACGAATTAGTATTTGGGAATAGGACAACCCGATTTCACAGTGTATAAACCAATTGTATCACCCCGGGATGTTGCCATGTGATTGCAATGGCGTAACGGCAATATGTACATACAGTTGATACCGCTGTAAATTTTGATACAAATCAATGGATTAATACTGCAAAAAGTAAGTAAACTCTGTACTTTAGATGCCGTAGAGAATTAAGTTTCCCTTGAGAACGTATAAATCCGCTTCGAAGAAGTTGTTGTTTATGAAAGCATTGGAAAACACATGTTGCTCTATGCCAAAATATCCTTTTTGTCTAAAATCTGTATCGAAATATACATGTTTTTGTATATAATATATTGCAATTGAAGTCAAATAACTGTTATGATACAAATAATCTATCGGCATTTTGAATATACTAAGATATTGATTAAAATACACAAGATGGTTTTTAAAATGACTGTCATCATATATTGCAGTGATGCTGTATCATTGATTGTGATTACATTATATGCATTCTGTATGAATAATTGCGATAAATCTATGCCGATTTTTGCAGATTTTGTATCATTTATTGTATTTAACAATAATTGATTAAGTCTTGTTTTTTTGTCTGTTTTAGGCACAATGGAAGAATTCCAATTCATTTACTGTAATTTTTCTAAAAGCGTTTTCGGACACACAATTAATCACTGCACATCAAAACATGAAAGTAGAAACCTGAAAATTAAAATCTCAAAATACTGTGCTACCAACAAACCACTATTACCGTATTCCAAAGACTTTCAAATCACACCAAAAGAGTTAAAATCTTCAAGTATTATTCCAAATAATGAAACGAAAACAATGCGAATTTCAAAATGTGAACAAGAATCACCACTGAAACTTTGGTTGGCTGATGGGGGACATGTTTTTACTCAGGTCAAGTGGTGTTTCAGCAGAGATAGTTTTCATATGGGTTAACGTGCAATTTATCGTAGCAAAACTACCGTCCAAGCCAAATACTTCTATTGACTCGTCCGCCATGTTTCTGTAAAATAGCAATAATTTAGTTCTATATTAATGCTTCCCAAGAAATGCAGAGAGTTAATATAAATCACCAAAATACATGTAATCATTACTATCACTCCCATCATGATGATGATAACCTCGTTATCATCAGTAAAGTTGGTATCATCATTAGCAACAGCAACACCACCAGCAGCAGCATAACTGTTGTACTTGCAATCTGTGTTAAATTACGTATGACCTGAGAGAGAAACAAGAAACGATATTTTCTTCAACTTTATAATAAAAGGGTAACCTTGATTTTGGATTATTTAAAATGTGCATTATTTTTCCAACGTGTGCGAATAACTGAAATCCCGTATTTACTATATAGGCCATGCAACAGTGGCTATATCACGAATGCATATTAATATGGAACGAAGTTTCAGCTAAAATAAATTTGAAATAAATAGCGGACAGAAATACCTGCAAATTATATTCCTTAAACCGAAAAGAGTATTAAAAAATCTCCACAGTCTCTTCACTTTTATTAACCAACACTTGTATATGCATATGTGTGCCAGCTATCTATTTATAGATAACACATTCTAACGTTGTTTCTTACCAAGACTAACCGCCAAAGGTAATCAATGAAGTGAATGCAACTGTTTCGTAGGTGTTTAAAACATTTAGGAGGACGAAATAATGAAATGTTAACTTCAATCACATATTGAAAATCCCAATAATTGATACATAATTTAATAAATATTATGTAACATAATAATCGCTATAATCATACAAACGATTGATTCAGTTTATGCAATAATTGATACAGAAGTAGAAGCACACGTGTGTAGTATTACATGCATATATCTGAAGAAAAAATCCCTAGAAAATACGTTGTACTGATCGAAAGTGCACATTCTTAATCTAACATCTGATAGATAAATAGTTCTTGTTATTTGTTAAAACGTTAGTACAACAAAGATTTCAAAACTAGATCATGACAATGTGATGAGATGTTCGGTGATCAGTAACGCATTTCATCTTTATTTCAATATTATACAATGAATAACAGCATGCCCGAGAAATCGGCATTCAAATCAGAATATTAATTACTGTTTGAAGACCGTCATATTAATGACAAAAGAGGAAAATAATTTACCTTTCTAGCAACGCACGTACAGTACACGTATGCCAAGTATTCATATCGCCATGGCAATCACATCGCAACATCCTGGGATGATACAATTGGTTTATACACTGTGGATTTCTACCCGCAGAAACCTCTGCGCAAAGATTTGACTGTGAGAGCAAGGAACGACAACTCTACGTGGAGATTGCCGCCGAGGCTATACCAGAATTACTTCCCTCAATTTAACTATTTAAATATATTCCAAACATAGTTACTTCCCTTGCTTCCATTTTTGCCACTATAAATAAATTTCCTCCCCTCGAAATATATTTTTATTTCTTTGTTTATGTGAAATCAGTACCCACCAAAAAGCCTTATTAAATGTCAGGGGACAGTTTACTACGAGATGTGCTTTTCATACCAAAACATCATCAGAAGCGCGTGTCGCCATCAAGATTTATATGTTTGGTCAGTTTTAATTTCAGTGTTCATGAAGATTTCTTGTTATTCTCGCTTACGTAAAATATATTCGCGGTGAATTTTTTTTCGGCGTCAGCTGAATACGCCAGCTTTTCACCTTAGCCTGACCTTTGTTAGCGTCCAATAGAATTCAAATAAAACTTCCCGCGGCCAAGTACAGATGAATACACTTCATTGACTGCATTGGCTGATTTGATAATACCACTAGAACATTGGAAACATGTCCGCGTCTTTGTAACACTGTTTTACTGCGTGTTCAGCATGAAACAGTTTTATCTCTAATAAAAAGGCTTTATAGATAGAACAGTTTTACACTCAATCTCGACATCAATACAGTTTGTGCGTACATCTTTTATTTTCAGAGGATTTTCAGCGCGAGAACGTTGTGTACTTAAAGGCCATGTTCTCATATTTAGTACTGACTTCCATATTCCTGTCAACATGTTATATGTAAAAGTATAAAGAGCAGTGGAAGCGATGCCTCACTTTAATGTGTTGCATTTCAACCCGCGAGGTATAAGGGGTCAGTTCGCGGTTAGTGTGTTTGAATGTCAGAGTTTATATACAGGTCAGACCTTCTGTGCTGTTCGGAGTTCGCGGTCAGTTATATAATAGTTATATAATAAAGACGCTATAGCGTGAACTAGGTGAACCAGAATTTTCTTTACCACCAGAAAGATGTGAAATGAAGATATCCAGCGATATTATTTTATGGCATGTCAATAATAGATTCTTAATGTGTTTTCAACAATACCATGATAAATATTATTTTTAATTAATTAACAAGAATTATTCCATCATATTTACTAATGTATTATTGCAGCATATTGACTAATGTATTAAGTATGAGCGCGATGATTCTCGATACTGTTAATAATCGAATCAAATACACGTAGCAATTCCCGATAAACCACTCAAACAGGTTTGTTCGAAGAACGCGCGTATACATATTTAAAATATGTACGGAGACTTCGCGTGTGGCCGGTTGACTTTGGTTTTCTTTTTTGTATCTATAGGTTTATGACCAGCAATATGTAATAATGTAAAATAAGCCGCGAAAACTCCGCGTAACATCCCGTACTGCGTTTGATGCAGCTAAAAACTGCACAGAAAAAGATATTAGCTATCCTTGATCTCATTCATTTAAATCTTTACCTTCCATAAACTCCAACCACAATCAACGCCGTATATCTTTTTTAAAGATATTTCTTGTTTAATTGCAGTTTAAATTTGACAGTTCACATGTGTTGCCCCCAGACATTGACACAAGATGAATTCTGATTGTGTTTTCTTTAGCACAGACTGTAAGTTGCAGAGGTATTGTGACTACTGTAATTACTCTAAGTTTTCGGACATTTAAAAATAACTATTTTTTTCGTGTCCAAAATTTAGATACAAAAAATATTCCGAAATTACTGATGTCTGAAATTTAGAGAGAAAAATTAACGTGTCCGAAAATTATAAATATATTAAACTAAATGCAAGAAATCAATGTAAATACTTCTCGTTATTAACTCTTCTTTTTGTGCTTTAAAAAATAAATACAACTTCACAGCTTTACTAACTTTTGCCTGAAATGATAAAGAACAAAAACGTAAAAACAGAAAACATTGTGCTTCCTTAATAGGACGACCCGGTTTCAAATGCTGTTAGGTGAATCCATTACTTTCAACCCGTAAACATTGTTATTTACCCAATTTATACGCGAATGTAATGGTCCATTGCCCTTAGGCATAAACTCAAACATACATGCCATACGTCCCGGATTGTCCGGGACAGTCCCGGAAATGAAGAACTTGTCCCGCTGTCCTGGAAATCTGTCAAATGTCCCGGAATTTACAAAATCCATATATACATGTACCTTATCTTAGGCTTAACTGCACCTCGAATCTGTTTATATCTGCAGCGTCTCCATGACAATGCCTACCCGAATAGGCAGACTACGCTACGTGTCAAAATCGATCAATTAACAGGGGCTCTGTTATCATATCGATTGTCTCACGTTCGTGGTCAAACCGAAAAGGCGGCATTGTTTAATGCGGTTGTTAATTGACTTTAATTTACTACGTCATTATTTCCCGCTGCGTGAGCAAAGGATAGTTGTTAACACATCTGAAGTCCAACATCGCTGAGTAAAAAATGTGTGACTGTCCAGATTTTAAGTTGACGATCTACCGGTACTGTTTTGTTGTATTTGTTTTATTGTGCTTGGTTGTATGTATTGTGAATTGATTTGAGTTGACGATCTAACGGTACTGTATTGTTGTATTTTTTATTATATAAATGTTATAAATGAATAAAGGCCTATCAACAACTACGTGTTACACACCGGTCTTAACAACACGCAGTGACGTCACCATCTATGTTTAGAACGCTTACACTGAAAACACGTGGCTTGTATCTAGAAACGGAAGTAGTAATGTTTAATTTGACGTTAATAGATCAAGTGTATTTCGGATAGGCTTTCGGACTTTTGCAATTAACGATGCGAAACAAAAAAAAAACGTACCAAAAATGCATATGTCTATAAATATCGCTACATTTTGTACATGTCCTGGAAAATCGGCAAAAGTCCCGGACAATTTAACTCAATGTCCCGGAATTGGTCTGAAAAATTATGGCATGTATGACTCAAAGGTTTTATGACCTTAATCCTGTAGTAAAAATCCATGATCGAATGGTCACAAGATAAGCGAAAACAGGGCCTAAGTCATAGAAAAGTGCCGTAAAATAAACTGTCCAAAAATTAAGAGACATTGATTAGCGACGAAAACCTGTATGTCTGTAAATTTAGAGTCGCGGAAAATAATTTTTTGCAAAAAAAGAGGTGTCCGAAAACGTAATTACGGTACTTATTGGAAGTAGTATCCATGAAATAGTTGGTCATTAAAATTTCTCCTGCATCAAAAAAAAAATTCATACAAATTACATGACAACCATTCCTATTGCTTATAGTAGTTTTATTTTGGCACTGATACACAAATCATGGAAAGATACAAACACAGATACATACTAACAAATACTGATGAATGACTACCTAAGTAATACATGGCATAATATAACAAATATAAGTTCAAATAAATAAATATTACCATGAAATGCTAGCCATTTCCAGGGATAACACAAAAAAGTGAAAATGATTTCACTTATTTCCTTTGTGGTCCCTGATATTGGCAGCCTGTCACAGAAAGTCATGTTTCTTGTGTATCAATGGTAATTACCATGTTAGCTCAAAAATACTAGAACAGTTAGGAATGCTTAATGAGATGTGTCAGTCATAAATTAATCCAACTACTTTAAAGACATTTATATGTATTATTTAAAAAATACAATGATTTATTAATTTCTAGTCTTCTATGTTACATAATTTTCAAGGAATTTGTTATTAGTCATGTACAAAATAAACAAACAAACAAAACACACCAAGATATATACACATACGTCATGGAAGATGCATATAAATCTGTGTTTGGACTAGAATCCCTCTTTATATCTTTAACTTTTATTTCTTTATTTTCAGTTGGCTGCAAGATATGGCAATCACAATTGTGAAATTTTCTTTCAAAGCCACTAGAAGAATTCAATAATGAATTGACTTTTTTCAATGTTAAATCTCTTAATTTTTTTAGGCACAGAAATCCAATACTTTGAAACCGTTTTGCTGAAGATGAAATTTGGTGTATTTTTTTCCGAAAATGACTATTTGGCAATTTACCATATTTGGAGTTTGAAAAAAGATAAATTAAGAATTTGCATCTGTCATTTTCTGATATATTTTAAATACTTGTCTGCAATAAATCACGGTGGGAGGACTTCAAGAGGCGGTAACTCACCATAACTTGAGAGTCATTTGCAGGAAGTGGGCCCCGTTTATCACATGCCAATTAATAAGTCCTTTGTTACAGGCAATAGTAACTGGCTTTTCTTGTTGCATGCTTATTAACTAGTACACTGTTATGATTAGGGGATTAGTGGGACTGAATGACTCTTAATGAGTCTTGGAAGCATAAAGGCATCCAAGAGTAATCAAATGTCCATTATTTTGCATGCATGCATGTGGATAGGTTACCTATAGTTGAATGATCAGAGCTAATCTAACAAAAAATTAAAATTTTTAGTATAATCAGGGCGCATGGTCACGTGACTTTGTAGGGTTTCCCCTTTTAACTTTAATGCATTTAAACATGACTGTTAGTGGTGCTTTATTTCAATTATTTTTTTAAAACAATTTTTTGTAAGAATTTCAACTAGTGCATAAAAGATAGGTTTATATGCTGCTTATGGCAATGTGAAGTACATCAAAATTAATATATTTAATAACACTGTGTTCTTATTCAAAATTCGATTTGTACTACACGGTAATGTTTCACGGAACGTGACATTTTGTCAACTATTTCAGACGTATTCAATGATTTATTCTTCTACTTTAAGACAATGGCACAAACTGCAAGAAAAACTGTCCTCAATGCACAAAATATTTTTGCAAATGTATTTCAATAACTTGGGATATTTGCAAAAATAAAGTTCTTAACGGTGTGATTACATTCTGTCCAGCCCGTGTGTAAACCCCTGAAAACCCAGTTGAATCAACGCCCTGATAATGCTGTTGATGAAATGTTGCATTTAATCATGTCGGCTAATTACCTTATTGTCGTGTTTAACACAGAAATTGCATGTTAACCCTTTGCATGCTGGGAAATTTGTCGTCTGATAAAATGTCGTCTGCTGAATTTCTAAAATTAGCATTTTCTTCATTTTTTTTCAAAGAATACTATCAGAATAGCAAACAGTTTGGATCCAGATGAGACGCCACGTTTTGTGGCGTCTCATCTGGATCCAAACTGTTTGCAAAGGCCTTCACAACTCGGTTCCCGCACTGTAAGGGTTAAGTAGAATGGAGAAATCAGGTATAACATGCAGCTTTTACTCATTCTTCAGGTCCATGACGATTGGTTGCGATCATTACGTCAGGGCATCCTACAGGACTGCCCCAAGTCAGTGCTGATTGGTTCAGATGATGCAAGTCTGTTACTTGCGCCATCCCACGAGTCTTTGCCCAAACACTGGGCTAGGGTCTCTATCAAAATAGTGCATAAAAATGACACCCTATGCAAAAGGTAAGATTTTTTCTATATAGAGATAATTATTATGAGCTTTAATTACTTCTGAGGGTTGAACAGATAAAAAGTTATAATGATAACAGATTCTACCCGGCAGAAAACGTGAAAGTACTTTAATCACCTTTCAATTTCCAATTATGGTAAAATAAATAGGTTTTATTCAGTGCAAGATGATATGCTTTAATTAAAACTTCATTGTTATTTTTGTTAGCATGATAATGATATGGAACAATGATATTAAATCTAAATAGGATTAGAAACTACTTTAAGAATGGATTGCACTGTAAGACAATTACATTTTCCAAGCCGCCTGAGGTTACAAAGTTATTTAGATTGAACTTACTGAAGTAGACATAATACTGTGTTGTAACCTTTTACAGCAGGGACTGAAAATACATTTTGACATCATCCCAAAACAAGAATACTTAAAATAATGCACTTTACATATTTTTGGATATATTGTCTCCAAATCCCAGAGCCACAGAGCGACTTCTTTCTCAACTCTGAAGAAAATCACAGTATTGCATACATCAATACAATATTTTCAGATTACACTCAGGTCCTTTTTACAACACCTCCCCAGTAAAGTCATGTTTTGAGCATTTAAAGCAGACAGCTCGCGACAATTTCCGGAACCTTTGGGCAGAGGCTCATCTTCGGTATGGCCGCTATGATCATGAAACAGTCAAGGAAACAGAGGAGAAAGTAAGGCTTTGTTGTTTTTTTCAAGAGGATTTCAGATTGTGTGCCTTTTAATATTCTACCGATTCAATGAAACTGATCTTTTGTAATTAAGACTTTTAGCTGATTTATACATTATGGTAAATTAATGTAATACTGCGGATTCGTTTTATTTTGTTTATATGATATTTTTTTTAACTACAAATTGGTAATGTTTGTTGGATCTTAGATAAGTGGGTTTTCTTGTAATGTCTTATAAGAGATTAAAGACATAAACATTAATTAAAAATTGGATTTTGTCGTAGAGCTGACCCACGGAAATCCATAAAATTAATGAAGTCATATTATGATATCAGGTTAATATTGTGGAATTATTATTTTTAATGATCGTTTAAATTGTTTTTAAACATTGCAAACCTGCTTTTTTCTAATGGTCATTCCTCTTTTGAGATTGTCCATATTTTTAAAATATAAACTCATTTTGTAGATTTATCTCACATGACTGTTTATGTTTTTCATATTTCAGTTTACTCACATAATGCAATCATATCTTCGGAGGCTGCGTCCAGAGGTCTACATATCGATACCATCTCAAAGCCATGACAGTGAGCACCTGCCAAGCAACCAGCCTGGTCACCATGACAACCCCCTTCGCAACAATGCCATAGCAACCATAGCAGTAATAGAAACCAAGAGCACATTCTACATAGTTCAGCCATACATTGCATACTCATTATGGGACCTTGTTTCGTACAGCCCAGCTGTGTTTGAACACTCTCACGCAAAACCTTTGTTCATCTTGTACCAGATACTTCAATCAATGGGTCATTTTCATAACCTGGGTGTTGGTGTAGGTAAACTGACCCTTGACAATGTTCGAATAGACGAAAAGTTGTGGGTTTATTGTACCCACCCACACTCAGCGTCTTTCCAGATTTATAAAGACCCAGGTCACAACACCGACTCTTTGAGCTCAACTGCTGCCATAAACAAGAACAAATCAGAAGACGATTTTGCAGCAACCACTGTTCAAATGGATGATGTTAGCATTGGTTCAGTGCTTAGTGAGTCAATATCACTAAGTACTAGTGATATTGATAGCTTGGCTTTCAGGCAGTCTTCACATAAAAGTGAAGGAGATTCTCATTTAGCAGAAGCTCTGAATGTTATGGATGAGTTTCGTGTTTTAAGCATTGATATAAACAATCTTGGTGCAATAACGCAGGACTGGGTGAACCATAAAATGAGTAATTTCAGGTACCTCATGTATCTGAACTTCTTAGCAGGCCGCCGTCTGGGAGATCCCAACCATCACCCTGTCCTGCCATGGGTCATGGATTTTTCGAGTGCCCACTCCGGTCTCCGAGACCTTCGGATGTCTAAATTCCGACTGAACAAAGGGGACAGTCAGCTTGACTTTACGTTTACCTCCATGACAGGTGTTGGCGAAGACAGCGAACATGTTCCGCACCACATCTCAGACGTGTTGTCAGACATCACGTATTACGTGTACAAGGCAAGACGCACTCCCAAACATCTGCTGTGCGTATACGTCAGATCGAAATGGGTTCCGAACGAGTATCCATCGAGTATCGAGCGCATGTACCAGTGGACTCCTGATGAGTGTATCCCAGAATTCTTTACGGACCCAAGTATTTTCTCATCAATACACGAGGATCTACCGAGCCTTGAGTTGCCCTGGTGGTGCTCCTCTCCTGTAGAGTTTGTGGAGAAACATATCTCCATGTTGGAGAGTAAACAGGTTTCATCAGAGATCCATCACTGGATTGATACAACATTTGGTTATAAAGTTAGTACTGCCTAATCTTTTCTGTTCATATGAATCTTGTTAACAGAAAGATCCATCATATAATTTAAAAACAAACCATTTTTCCACATTATTGCATTTGTTGCAGAGTTCCCAAATTTTCTCCATTTGAGTACAGCTTTGAGCAAATATTCCTTAAATTACTGATATTATTAAGGAAAGTGTCTGTTCTATAGTATATATTGAATCATTGATATTGTGTTTTTGACATTGAAAACCATTTTCTAAAAATACTGAAATCAATGTATTATTTAGCTTACTGTGAGAACAAATATTTCATGGTACAGGATAAAGCTAAAAATTGATTGTTTGTACATACAGAATGTTGTTACATACTTCATAAAAATAATTCAATATAATAAATCGGAGCAAATTTAAACAAATATGAGCACATTTAAAGAATCATCTTTTAAACAGTTCATTTATGCTTGTTTTCTGTTGTTCTCCTCATTCACTTTATGTTTTTAGCTAAGCGGTACTTCTGCAGAGGAGTCAAAAAACGTACATTTGCGTCTGGTTGACGGTCACACAAAGATTCAGAACCATGGAGTGTTGCAGCTGTTCCAACACCCCCATCCACACCAGCTACATGGTCACAAAACACTCTCACTGCTGCCTGTGAGGGTCATAAAGTCTGGGGTAATTATGGTGTTGTTTTTTTAAATCTAGGGTTATAAAGGTTAATGGAGTGTGAGGAAAACTGGCTAATGACAGGTCATGAAACTCATGGCATAATGGCTGGTAATGAAATCTAGGATAATGAAGGGTTATGAAATCTGGGTAAATGAAGGATCATAAAAACTGGGTAACGACCGGTCATGAAATCTGGCATAATGAAGGGTCATGAAAACTGGGTATTGACTGGTCTTGAGATCAGGCGTAATGACTGGTCATGAAATCTGGGGTAATGAAGGGTCATGAAATTTGGGGTAATGGTAGGTCATGAAATCTGGGGTAATGATGGGTCATGAAATCTGGGGTAATGATAGGTCATGAAATCTGGGGTACTGATGGGTCATGAAATCTGGGGTAATGATAGGTCATGAAATCTGGGGTAATGATGGGTCATGAAATCTGGGGTAATGATGAGTCATGAAATCTGGGGTAATGATGGGTCATGAAATCTGGGGTAATGATGAGTAATGAAGTCTGGGGTAATGATGAGTAATGAAGTCTGGGGTAATGATGAGTAATGAAGTCTGGGGTAATGATGGGTATATAATGACATATGGGGTAATGATGGGTCATGAAATCTGGGGTAATGATGGTTCATGAAATCTGGGTTAATGATAGGTCATGCAATCTGGGGTAATGATGGGTCATGAAATCTGGGGTAATGATGAGTAATGAAGTCTGGGGTAGTGATGGGTATATAATGACATATGGGGTAATGATGAGTAATGAAATATGGGGTAATGATAGGTCATGCAATCTGGGGTAATGATGGGTCATGAAATCTGGGGTAATGATGAGTAATGAAGTCTGGGGTAATGATGAGTAATGAAGTCTGGGGTAATGATGAGTCATGAAGTCTGGGGTAGTGATGGGTATATAATGACATATGGGGTAATGATGGGTCATGAAATCTGGGGTAATGATGGGTCGTGAAATCTTGTGAATTAATTTTTTTTTGGTAAATATTTGGTAAAATAAGGGTAATTTAATTTATTGTGATTTAAATAATCATGAAGTATGAGTGCAATTAATCGTTGTGAAATTTGGGTTTATGAAATGTCATGAGATCTGGTTCTTGTAAATGGTCATGAAATCTGGGGGTCAAATGTAACCAATACATTCATAGGTATGATCATATATTTATGGGTCTTATTAAATATTGCATGTATTTTTCAACTGATTTTTAATAAAAAAAAAAAAAAGTTATATATTAAAATTCCTGAAAAGTGAATATTTTATCTGTTATTTTATTTCAGATGCGTTCATTGTCCAATGCAAGCTCCACAGACAGGTAATTGAAAATAATTTTGGCCCTTTATTCTGATACTAGATTATTTTTGTCACTCCTACTAAAGAGGGATCTGTTGTCATAACATTTCTTGGGTTTCCTATGATAATTTGTCTCTTTGTTTTCAGTCAATTTGTTAGAGACCCAGATTTTGATACTATCAAGCTTCCAGAGTACTTTGACCCAACAGCTGCTCTGGAACATTTTGAGGCTTTACATTCCTTCACATTGAATGCCAGTAGTGGTCTACCCCCAAATACAAATCGAGGAAAGGTACGTCTTTTTATCATTTATTGTGTTTTTTAGCTCATCTATTTTTTGAAAAAAAAATATGAGCTATTGTCATCACCTTGGCGTCGGCGTTGGCGTTGGCGTCCGGTTAAGATTTGCGTTTAGGTCCACTTTTCTCAGAAAGTATCAATGCTATTGCATTCAAACTTGGAACACTTACCAACTATCATGAGGGGACTGGACAGGCAAAGTTAGATAACTCTGGCGTGCATTTTGACAGAATTATGTGCCCTTTTTATACTTAGAAAATTGAAAATTTTGGTTAAGTTTTGTGTTTAGGTCCATTTTATTCCTTAAGTATCAAAGCTATTGCTTTCATACTTGCAACACTTACTGACTATCATAAGGGGACTGTGCAGGCAAAGTTATGTAACTCTGACTTGCATTTTGACAGAATTATGTGCCCTTTTTATACTTAGAAAATTGCAAATTTGGTTAAGTTTTGTGTTTAGGTCCACTTTATTCCTACAGTATCAAAGCTATTGCTTTCATACTTGCAACACTTATTAACTATCATAAGGGGACTGTGCAGGCAAAGTTATGTAACTCTGACTGGCATTTGGACGGAATTATGGGCCCTTTATACGTAGAAAATTGAAAATTTGGTTAAGTTTTGTGTTTTGGTCCACTTTACCCCTAAAGTATCATAGATATTGCTTTTATACTTGGAACACTCGCAAACTATCATAAGGGTACAGTAAAAGGACAAGTTGCATAACTCTGGTTGTCAAGTTTACGGAATTATGGCCCTTTTTTGACTTAGTAACTTTGAATATATGGTTAAATTTTGTGTTTCGATCCACTTTACTTCTAAAGTATCAAGGCTATTGCTTTCAAACTTCAAATACTTTCATGCTATAATGAGGTTACTGTACCTGGCAAGTTGAATTTTACCTTGACCTTTGAATGACCTTGACTCTCAAGGTCAAATTATTAAATTTTTCTAAAATTGCCATAACTTCTTTATTTATGGTTAGATTTGATTGATACTTTGACAAAACTACTCTTACCTGACAAACAACAATAGACTCCACCCAAACCATCCCCCCGTGCCCTCCCCCCCTCCCCCCCTCCCCAGAATCCCCCCCCCTAATTTTTTTTTATTTTTTTTAAGATTATCTCACAAATGACCACCACACCCTCACACTATACCCCCCCCCCACCCCACCACCCCAATTTTTTTTTTTTTTGAAGCGGTTAAAAAAACACAAATATTTATTATCCCCCGCCAGAGGCGGAGGGATATTGTTTTGGCGTTGTCCGTCCGTCCGTCCTTCCGGCTGTCTGTCCGTCCGTCCGGCACTTTTGTGTCCGGAGCCATATCTTGGAAGTGCTTTGGGGGATTTCATTGAAACTAAGTATGAGTATATATATGCATAAGAGGATGATGCACGCCAAATGGCATTGTACACCAATTGTTAATAACAGAGTGATGGCCCTTTGTATCTTGAAAAAATGCTTTTTACTATAGGATTTTTTGTGTCCGGAGCCATATCTTGGAAGTACTTTTGCCGATTTCATTGAAACTTGGTATGAGTATATATGCGCCGCCAGAGGCAGAGGGATATTGTTTTGGCGTTGTCAGGCTGTCTGACCGGCTGTCCGTCCATCACTTTTGTGTCAGGAGCCATATCTTGGAAGTGATTTGGCGTATTTCTTTGAAACTTCGTATGAGTATATATATGCAGAAGAGGTGTACACCATCTGATAATAACAGAGTTATGGCCCTTTGTATTTAAAAAAAATGCTTTTTTTAGTGTCAAATATAACACTTTTGTGTCCAGAAGCATATTGGCGGGGGATATCAATTCAACGAATTTGCTTGTTTTTATTATTTTATGTTTGAAATACCGTCCAACCATCTCACCCAAGAATCCCCCCCCCCACCCCCCAACCCCCGATTTTTTATATTTTTTTTTTCATTTTTTTTTCCGCATTTTTGGAAGATAATGTAATAAATGTCCACACCCCCACACTATACACTCCTCTTCACTACACCCCTCCCTCATTTGTGATTGAAATTGAGAGTCCCTTCACCTTTAAAAGGAAAATAGATGAGCGGTCTGCACCCGCAAGGCGGTGCTCTTGTTTAATCTAATGCATGTATCAGCCTAAAAATGTTATCACTTCAGTTTAATAATTTAGAATAATTAAATATTTGTTGATATAAGTGTAATGTGTGTGACATATACTGTGGCTTTGGTTAGATAATTTTTACTGTATAAGGAATCACCATTACAAACAGGAAAAATTGTTAAATTAACAAATATTGTTGACATTACTATCACATGACTATTTAAAGTTAGCATTTAAGAACGGCTGAGATGTTTCAATAACAATAAACATGTTGCCATATACCATTACATCCAAGTATTAAAGCAAGTTTGAGGTGACATACTTCATATAAATTCCAAATAAAATGGCTTAATGCAGGAACATGTCATGGATTAAGAATTTTTTTTTTATCAGACACGAGAGAAGAAATTTTCTGACCTGCATGACCACATGAGAACAATATGGCAAGACATGCAGAACTTTGCGTGTGTGATGTGCGAGATATTCCTGGTGCCACAGGTGTTGGTTCAGGGTAGAGGAACCAGCTTGAGAGATCGCTACAATATGATTGGTCGACTTTATGCCAAAAATAGACACAAAATACCTAGGTTTGATTTTCCTAATTTGTGTCTGTATAGTTGTCCTATTCATGCTTTACGTGCAATTATTACATTTAGCTTTAAAATGTATTACAAACACTTTTTGCCATTCAATTTCAATATGATAAAGTTCCATTTTGTTGTTGTACATTTTTATAATTAAAAAAAGTACACGAGTATATACCCATGGCTAATGCAGACTGTGTATAAATACTACACTTATGCTGCCCTTCCCAGTAGGAGGGGGTGTATTGTTTTGCACCAGTTTTTTGGTCAGTTGGTAGGTTGGTCTGTCTATTGGCAGGATGATTGCTTTGTGGACCTTTTTATTTCTGCTTGATGTCTATATATCACTTTGACCTACAAGCATGCACCCTGGTTTGATGGTTACTTTTGAGGAAGGAAGTTGCCTAATTGACTTTAAGGTCAATGGGTTGAATTTTATAGTCGCAGGAGCTTGTATCATGCATTATAATGGTATAATAGTAATTTTAAGTCACATATTACATGTACCAATGTAAAAATCCCTTTAAAAGACTTTGAATTGTGATAAAATAGCATCATACAATTTGACACTTAACTTATTGAGAGAAAATGGATGGATTAGATGCGTTTAAGCATGTCAACCTCTTTGATTTTTTACATGGTGTTACTATTGAAAATCTTTTCCAACCAGTTTCATTACTCATAGCTTTATGTAGGTTGAGGGGGGTATACATGTTTTACAAACATCTTTTGTTCTATAATAAAAATGATAAGGCAATTTATTTATGAGAAATCCTCTATAATTTGTGCACTTAAATTGGAGTACTTTTCTTCATGAATTTATTTCTTAATCTTTTTGTTCATGTTTCTATCCATAACTTAAAAAAAATAAATGTGTCTTTCAAATTTCAGGGTTATTCAGACAGCTGTGGTAATACTTCTTCGTCTGAACGAATTCTCAGAACTTGCTTCAGATGACAAGCAAATGGGCAACGGTTTGTTGTTTGAGTACCCAATGGTCAATTCTCTGGGTTTACCCCCACCCACCCCAGCACAGCTTTTACAGACGAGTTGTGACGTGATCCCATTCCCGCCATATTTTTCAGACTTGTTCGACATTTTAAATAAAATAAAAACTATCGACCTAGAAGTAAATTCTGAAATGAACTCTACAAAATCAAGAGTGGACAAAATCAAAGCTGAGAAAGTACTCATGCGAAAGAAAGTGGAAATATTGGAAACCTATTTACGAACAAATCATGGGAAACTCACAAAAGAGGGTTTTGAATTACTCTTACCCTACATCAAGGAATTGTTTGGGAACTCTGTCACAACAGTGCAGGCATCATGGGCAATTCTAAGTCATGTAGGTCAAGAACTTGGTCCCAAAGCTTTATCGAAGCACCTGCTACCATTTCTTTCCCACGTCTTCAATGGTGAGGAAACAACCCCGAAACATATGAAGTTGTATCACAGGTCATTCCTGGTCCAGTTGCTTCAAAACTTAGGTTTAGAAACTTTCCTACCTAACTTCAGTACACTGCTTGTGGAAGCCGTTGCAGGTTATAAGAACTTTGTAGTGTTGCCTGACAACTTACAAGACGATACGGAGGAAGGAGATGAAGAAATGTTTCCAAATGGTGATGGTAACGATGTTGATCAGTCTACAGTCTTGAATGATGATGATGCAGTGGAAGTTCATGAACCAATTGAGCAAAATTTGGATGCCATTACTGAAGGTATGCATTTGGTATTCATACAATACTTAAGAGTAGATACATATAAATATTATTTAAGAAAGAAAAAAACGTTTCTTCTCAATAACTTGTGTTATGATTGAGATTTTTGCGCTGAAATTGTATGTTTAACCCTTTCAGTGCGGGAACCGAATTTTAAAGGCCTTTGCAAACAGTTTGGATCCAGATGAGACGCCACAGAACGTGGCGTCTCATCAGGATCCAAACTGTTTGCTATTCTGATAGTATTCTTTGAAAAAAATCAAAGAAAATGCTAATTTTAGAAATTTAGCAGACGACATTTAAGCAGACGACAAATTTCCCAGCATGCAAAGGGATATGTAGCTTTCATGCAGTGTTAGTTTTAGATTGCCCAATTAAATCAAATTTATCACTTGAAACTTCGGAAACCTTGTTTGTATTTTTAGCTCACCTGAGCGATAGCTCGGGGTGAGCTATTGTGATCACTCACCGTCCGGCGTCCGTCCGTCCGTCTGTCTGTAAACAATTTGTAAACATCTTCTTCTACTAAACCATTGAGCCAATTTCAACTAAATTTCATGTGGAGCATCCCTAGGTCATGGGACAAAAGAATTGTTAAAAAAAATTTGATCACATAACCAAGATGGCCGCCATGACCATATATGGTAAAAACCTTAAAAAATCTTCTTGTCAGAAACCGCTCATCAGATTTTCAAAAAATTTCACAGGGATGACCTTTGAAGGCTCCCCTGAAAAAGTTGTTCAAAGAAATTTGATTCGTCAAAAAACATGGCCGCAGGAGCTCGTTGAACTTTGCATGTTTATTCGTTTTTGCCTATTTTTTGAAAACTTTCAAAAATCTTCCACATTTTTTGTCCGATCCTTTCCAAATTTGCACAGTGTCTTTATATCAATGAGAACACAACCCCTACAAAAAATGAGCATTATTGGTCCATGAAGTACAGAATTACCTCCCCTTGAATTGAGAAAATGGTGTTTATGCAATAAAGTCCAAATTTTTCATCCAATTCTTTCCAAACTTGTAAGGATTTAGCATGGTTCAAACAAGGGAAACAACTACGGTTTATGCATGTTCTTTTTATTACAGATTTGCCTCCCTTTAATTCATTCAAAATCTCATTTTACAACAGAGATTCCAAATCTGACCTGTAAATGAGCCCCATATTTACCGCCAGTGCTAGGTTACCTTTTCCCTTTTGATCATTCTTAAGTATTGGTCTTGTAATGCTGCTACTGCTTCTGCTACTGCTTCTGCTACTACTACTACTACTACTACTACTACTACTACTACTACTACTTCTACTACTACTACTACTACTACTACTACTACTACTACTTCTACTACTTCTACTACTACTACTACTACCACTACTACTACCACTACTACTACTACTACTACTACTACTACTACTACTACTACTACTACTACTACTACTACTACTACTACTACTACTACTACTACTACTACTACTACTTCTACTACTTCTACTACTACTACCACCACCACCACCACCACCACCACCACCACCACCACCACCACCACCACCACCACCACCACCACCACCACCACCACCACCACCACCATTACTACTTCTACTACTACTGCCACTACTACTACTACTTTACCACCACTACTACTACTACTACTACTACTACTACTACCACCACTACTACTACTACTACTACTACTACTACTACTACTACTACTACTACTACTACTACTACTTCTACTACTACTACTACTACTACTACTACTACTACTACTACTACTACTACTACTACTACTACTACTACTACTACTACTACTACTACTACTACTACTACTACTACTACAACTACTATTACTACTACTACTACTACTACTACTACTACTACTACTACTACTACTACTACTACTACTACTACTACTACTACACCACCACCACCACCACCACCACCATTCACAGTGACAAAAAACGTATTCACACAATGGCTGCTACTACAACTTATAGCCCATATAGGGGGGCATGCATGTTTTACAAACAGCCCTTGTTTCTATGGGATTTTAACCTCAACTGTTCATGTTTATCTCCGACACATATTTTTAGGTCACCTGTCATGAAGTGACACAGTGAGCTTATGTGATCGTGTGATGTCCGGCGTCCGTTGTGCGTGCCTGCGTGTGTCCGTGCGTCCGTCCGTCAACAATTTGTTTGTGTAGACAGTAGAGGTCACAGTTTGCATCCAAACTTGATGAAATTTGGTCAAAATGTTTATCTTGATGAAATCCGGTTTGGGATTGTATTTGGGTCATCTGGGGTCAAAAACAAGGTCACTAGGTCAAATAATAGAACAACCTTCTGTAGACAATAGAGGTCACAGTTTTCATCCAATCTTTATGAAATTTGGTCAGAATGTTTATCTTGATGAAATCTGGGTTGGGATTTTATTTGGGTCATCTGGGGTCAAAAACTAGGTCACTAGGTCAAATAATAGAAAAACCTTGTGTAGACATTAGATATCACAGTTTTCATCCAACCTTTATGAAATTTGGTCAGAATTCTTGATGAAATCTGGGTGGGATTGTATTTGGGTCATCTGAGGTAAAAATCTAGGTCAAATAAATAGAAAAACCTTGTGTTGACAATAGAGGTCACAGTTTTCATCCAATATTTATAAACTGTGGTCAGAAGGTTTATCTTGATGCAATCTGGATTGGGATTGTATTTGGGTCATCTAGAGTCAGGAACTAGGTCACTAGGTCAAATCATAGAAAAACATTGTGTAGAAAATAGAGGTCATAGTTTTCATCTGATCTTAATGAGTCAGGTGAGCGATTCAGGGCCATCATGGCCCTCTTGTTTCTGATTTTTGGCCATTTTTTTACAAAAAAGACATCACATGTACATGTACTTTGTCTTGCAGGTAACTTTAAAAAACAATTTATTAATTTGTTAAATAGTTAACCTGGTTATTTGAATTGCATATTGATGTGACAACCAGCAGAATTTTTAAGGCATTCATTTCCTATAAAAACCAATTTTAAAAGATTATGGCAGCAAATTATATTTAACATATTGACTACAAACTATATTTACCATATTGACTATCAGCATGTAGACGCAAGCATAGTATATTATTGATTTCAGGTGAAGATGATGATGTGAGACCAGACCAGCAGGACACTGAGGACACAGATCCCCCGTATGCAGACGATTTAGACGATATCGTGGATCCTGGAGAGGGAGGTTACTCTGGAGAGGGAAACAACTCCGGTGAGGGGGACTTTACAAGCTTCCCCTCTATGGGACACCACAACCTGTCAGTGGACTCCCTCAGTACTGACCAGGTAGGGGACAGACTGTGCTAAATCATCCAGGGCCCGTATTCACCAAACAATTGTAAGACTTAGGATTGAAAAATAGAATCAAGAAAAATATTTCCAGAATTTGAATTTATATTGGCTTCCACAGGTGATTATGTCAGTAAGTGTTCTCTATGAAGAATGCTGTTTATTGAGGTGGTTAATGCAAAGTTTAACTCAAAATGCAAGCAATTATTCAATTTGAAGAATATTATTTATGTTTAAACTTAAGTTTGTGAATGGTTTGTTGAATATGGGAAAGTTTACAACTTTGTTCAAATTTTGCATATAGTAAGCTTTCAAGGGAGACCTTGCTTTGGGATTGCATATGACATAGGGCCTGTTGGGTCAGGGTCGTGGCAACTGTTTCTAAACACATCCAAATTATTTTCACTTTAAAATGAATTTGGAGGAATTGTGCTGACATTGTTAGTGAAGTTTATTTTATTTTTTGTATTATGCATAGTGAAATCAAAAGAACAATAATTGATTGTGTTGTAAAAATCAGAGCACTCTATGTGTACAATCACATTTTGTTCATAATGTCCATTATAAATACAACTAGCAAATCTTACATTATACAGTTTTATGTTATTTCAACACTTTAATCATTGTTTAAGGGTAGTTGTAAATTGTTAGTATTAAAAGTTAGCTTACATGTAGACATAGATTGTTATCCCAAAGGCCAGAGAATACAGTTTGTTTTTAATGTACTGTTGAATATTTTTGCTACAACATGTATTCATATATGCTGTTGTGTTATAGTTAAACATATGTCTTGAATGTTGCATGCTCCCAATGAAATACTGGTGCTATTTTTTAGCTGTCGCAGCTGAGTGAAAACGAAGTTGGAACAGATGATGCAGGTGGAAGTGGAAGTCTGGATTGTGCCTCTGTGCATAGTGTTTCTCATATTCTGAATTTGTCAGAAGATTCAAGTGGAAGATACTTGACCAATGAAGACATTTCTACTGAAAAGAGGGAGAAAAATGGACATTTTGTGCGCTTTGAGCAGGAGGAGCCTGACTTTGAATTGGATGACAAATCAAAAGACATAGAAATACAAATGGACCAATCAAAAGAGACAACTATTCAAATGGACCAATCAGAGCCAGAACAAAAAATTCAAACTGACCAATTAAAAACGAGGAAAAATGAAGAAGAAATAGATGCTGACAGTGAGTCCAAGTCTGTTTTCAACATGATCCGAAGTGAAACAGATGAGTTTCGACAGATTCACCAAAGCCAGACAATAAATATATGTGATGTTGCTGCAGAGAGCATAAAATGGTTGTCTCATAGATTGGGTCCACTTCTCAGTGCGAAATACCTGTCCAAGAACTTGGTGCGGATGCTGGCATTGTGTTACCTTGGCGATGAACAGATTATAGTTTTGCAAGAAAACAGTAATTTGTGTTATATTTTTAACAACGGTGTCATTAATCAGGTTTTTCAAAGGAAAAAACTGGTTATTAGATTGGCAAATGTAGGTGGGCAGGCGGGCCATAGCTTTGTTGTTCATTGTGAGATTTTAAAATAATTTGACACATTTGTTCACCATCATTAGAGGGTGTGTCGCGCGAAAGAATTACATCGATATCTCCAAGGTCAAGGTCACACTTTGAGTTCAAAGGTCAAAAATGGCCATAAATGAGCTTGTTCGGGCCATAACTATGTCATTCATTGAGATTTTAAAATTATTTGGCACATTTGTTCACTATCATGGGACGGTGTGTCGCACGAAAGAATCGCATCAATATCTCCAAGGTCAATGTCGCCACGACTAAAAATAGATTTATTTTAAAACAAAGGGGGTTAATTTTCTTTGTTCAGTTCAAAAGTTCAGTTTGAGTTCTCTCCCTTTATCACTTTTTTTCACAATGAAAACCTGGTTTTGTGGGGAAGAGGACAATTACAACGAGCGAGGCATGGTATAGGGGCGATAACCCTGGGTTATGGTTAGGTTAGGGTTAGGGTATGGGGTCAGGTTAGGGTTAAGGTATGGGTTAAGGCTTACCCTAACCCAAACCCGACCCCTAACCCTTACACATACCCTAACCCTCTAACCCCCCATGCGCATTACAATGCCATGCCTCGCTCGTTGTCGTTGTCCGCTTCCCGGTTTTGTGAAAAATTTTGTCTCTTGTTTTACTTTTGATTAAGGGTTGCGTGTTGAACATTTGTAACTTGCTAATATTTCTATAAAAGATAAATTAGTTTTTTGAAGTATGTTAATTATTTATTAAAGCTATAATTATTCCTTAGATAATATATAATACTCTGTCAACACTGTTTTAACTGTAGAAAATGAAACTTTTCTCATCATTATTTTACAATTACTGGGTAACCTCTTTTAATATTTCATTTTATTAATAACTTGTCAACATCTTTCACAAAATGCTTACAGTACATTGATGCACTTTGCTGATGCATTTTTTTACAATATTACATTGACTCTCATACAATAGGGTCAATGCCTAAGATAAAAAATACATAAACTATACCAAATTATACTTTCAGATGCTGATCTTCCCAAGTCTACTCGTCAAGTGCAGGGAGACCTGAACGCACATAAAGTGCTGGAATGTCTCAACTACGTGGCTTGTTTGTATGGGGAGCACGTGATCCTGATCCAGTACATTCCATGCATAATTGACCTAGTATGCAATATTGTAGCTTTATCAAAGTGATTCTTCCTTCATTCTCCTTGTACCATATTCACACACTTGGAAATATTGTAAACCATTTATTTTCATTGAATTAAAATTGCATAGTTTTTCGAAAAATCTTTATTTTGTGGTCAACAATTATGGATAAATACATTGTCTTCAAAACTAGTAGATCCTTAAGAGGAAATATTAAATTCCCATTTCACAAGTACTTTAAACAAATAAACTTTGCAGAAATTGTAATTTGTGAGCCAATTGCCAACTAAAATACATGAAAAACTAATCAGATAAAGTGATCACATCATGTAAATTGATTTGGTTATTATAAACTGTGTAGTTTCTGCAAGCTCAGCCTAATACATTCAAACGTAAATGAAATTAAATCCATCACTTGAAAATAAAATAGTTCTGAGTACAATTAATGTAATTGTCAATCATATGAAATTGTGCTATTTTAGCATGCATTTAATTATTTTTGGTGGATGCTTATATTTCTCATGAGGCCATGTTGATAATTTCCTTGCAGATCCATGTTGCCAAGAAGCGTCTCACTATCAGAGCGGAGGCGGGGCTGGTTGCTGCAGTGGTGTTGCTAAGGGATGTCATTCCACTGCTGTCAGATAAAACATTCCTTCAGATGCTCCAAGTATAAATGTGTTTTTAAGCTCGGTGTTTTCTGAGAAAACCCAAGGTATTGTCATAGCCAGCTCGTCGTCTTTTGTCCGCCGTCCGAGTCGTGCTAAAACCTTAACATTTTGTTAAGGTTTTGAACATTGGCTATAAAATGAAATTGCTTCCACCTACAACTTTGAAACTTCATATGTAGATGCACCTTGATGAGTTCTACACGCCACACCAATTTTAGGTCACTAGGTCAAAGGTCAAGGGAACTGTGACCTTTAAACAAAAAAACAAACAAAAAAATTCTAACAAGCTTTCATTTATTCAAAACTGTACCCGTAGCAGAGCGTGGCACCCATTATGCGGTGCTCTTGTTTAGAATTTAAGAATGCAACTTATATATGACCCAATTAATGGCTGTATTATACTTTTGCATGAAGCTCTTAAAGCGATTATATATGATCTTAGTTGTTTTTGTTTTTTCAGAATCAATAAAACGTTGATGAACATTTTTAAATAACTGGAACAAAACTAAAATACTTTTTCTTTCTTAAATAGGTCACCAGGAAATCATTGAAATTTAAGTTTGATATATATTAAATAATGTTCTGCTGTACAATAAACAACTCATACATGTACAAAATATGTGTACACTATGAAAATCCCAACTATTCTTTGCATGTGACTACATGTACTTGGCAAAATTGATGGTTCTACTTGTTGGATAAAACTTTCAAAACATGTTAACTAGCATGCCTGAACTTGGGAATCTCCATCATTTTGGATTGTATTTTTGTCTCTGGAATTTTGGCCCTTTTTAACCCTAAAATACATTTTTTTACTTTTTTGATGCATAACCCAAGATGTATGCTGATAGAGGGATGAAACATACGAGACATAGTTACCAGCATGTTAAAAAATGCACCACTGAACTTTGGTTTGAGTGTGTTTGACATTACAAATGTATTTCAAATAAGAGACATGTGATGTTGTTTATGCCCAACAGACACATGTCTCGTTTCGTTTTATTTTATGATAACATTTTATTTTTATACGAAAATAAATGTCACATGAATATGTTTTGTTTTTTATCACAGGACACTGTCCTCATGGAAGCATTGCGACCAATCATCAAGCTTGTCTCCACATCATCTATCTCATTTCCAAGTGGCCCCGTAGTGCGTTCGCTAATCCTATACAAGATAATTGATGTCTTGTACATCATTGGACTGCGACTCGGCTTTGAAATGACTCGGGAGAAGATGACAAGGACGCTGCAGCTGTTCTTTCTGCCGTTTGAGCAGGTGTACTCGCCGGAGAACCCGATACTTACCAGTGGCTCTGTGGATATCCTGAAAGAGTCGGGCAACATCAGCGAAAAAGGTAAAGCAGAATTTATCCGATAGTTTTTCATAGGTTAGATTAGATTAAATTTGTATTTTTCAAGGATGATCTGGTTTTTGTCAATCAGAAAAGAAGACTTATATTTAATATATTCAATATAATTGTTTAATTTTAAATATAATTTTTCAATAAACTTTGTAATTTTCAACATAAACATGTTATTTCTTGCGTAAAGTGTCATCCCAGATAAGCCTATGCAGTCCGCACAGGCTAACCATGGACGACAATTTCCCCTTTTATGATATTTTTCTTGTAAAGAAAGTCTTCTTCTTTAAAAAAAACAGTTTAGGTGGAAAGTGGTGTCCCTAATTAGCCTGCTATGCCGACTGCATGCGCTAATCTGGGACAAACCTTTACGCACATACATTGAACCCTTTTTTGACAGAGTACGGTCCATATGTATCTTGTATTCCTGGTTGCCGGCAGGTCTGATGGAGAGTGGTTCAGTAGATGACTCATTCCTCCAAATCAAGATGGACGCTTACACCCAGCAGTACATGATTGGTTCTCCAGTGAGACTCGCGGCAAAAGGCAGCCCATCTGATCACATGATGCGAAAAAGCAAGAACCTTCGATCCAATTACAGTCTGACTGATACTCACATTAGTGACGACAGAGGTTAGTTTTTTTAACTTTTAAAAAACATGTTGAGCTTCTTTCCCTAAATACTTGCAATATGTCTGAAGAAATCATTTCAATCTTACACTTTTAAAATTGCAAAGATACTTCCAAAATGGTGCTAGTATTTGTTTATTGTCATGCCATGTTCGGTGGTCAGTTGGTCTGGTGGTCGTTCCAGAGGCCATTTTGTTTCTGCACAATATCTTGACAACCCTTTGACCAATGATAAGGCTAATTGCTTTTGTGGTGTCTTGGGAGGAGTGGAAGATACCTATCAATTTTAAGGTAAAAGGTGAAGGTAACAGGGGCTTGTAAATTGTTTGGGAACAATAGTCAGTTTGAGTATCTTTAACCCTTTCAGTGCTGGAACCGAATTTTAAAGGCCTTTGCAAACAGTTTGGATCCAGATGAGACGCCACAGAACGTGGCGTCTCATCAGGATCCAAACTGTTTGCTATTCTGATAGTATTCTTTGAAAAAAATAGAAGAAAATGCTAATTTTAGAAATTCTGCAGACGACATTTTAGCAGACGACAAATTTCCCAGCATGCAAAGGGTTAACATCCATCATAACAATCCTTAAAGCAGACTTTCAATAGACCATACCGGTATATGCAACTCAACTTATCACTAGATATAAACAATTTTTGATATAACCATATTATCCATGTTCTGAAATAGTGCTGAATAACAACAATGTTGATAAACAAACTACTGATATATAATACAAGCCATGCAAGTTTGGTGGGTGGGGGAATACATGTTTTACCATCATTGTTTCTATACATATGATAGATAGTGATGCCTCAGGAGTAGATAAACTACATAACAATGTTTGTATTAAGCAATCAATTATTTACTCGATTTTCATTAAATTTCAAACTTGAACATAATGAATTAGTTACAAACAAACTCATTTAAGTAAGAACTGATGACATTTAAACATGAATTTAATATTTTGGCAAAAAGAGGCTATACAGATCTTAAGTAAATTTGTACCCAGTAAACAAAGTCATCCAACTGTATAAACCTCACATAAGTAAAATCAGGCTTGCTCCCATCAGGTTTTATACATAGGTATGAAAGCTTCTGTTAATTCCACGCAAACAATAAGCAATAATATAACAATATGTGCTTGTCAAAGCTATAAATTTGTTAATGGCTGAGCTCACTTTTCTGAATTATATCCATGGTATGCACAATGTTTTTAAAAGTTACTCAGGTTTGTTAGGTAAGTTCATCCTGAAGTTGTCTTGTGAATTTGGAACAAACTCACTCTGTTGTGTTCTGTTCATATTTTATTTTAGCACAGACTTTTCTTATTTTTTTAGTGCAATTCTTAAATTCAGAAAAAAAAACACTATATTATTGTGGTGTGTCAGTGTTTGGTACATTTAAAATTCTGATGATCTTCTTAAAATTGAAATGGAACTTTTGTAGACCTAAACTGTATATTTTCTTTGTATGTTCATATTCTTGATTGTTACGTCTTCAGACGATGCTGTTGATGGAAAATCTGCAAGTGAAGAGCTTCTACAGACAGAGTTTCGGCAGACATACACCCCTGAGTTGGCTTTGGCAGCATACATTCCCCTCACCTCCGTGTTTGGAAGGTACATACATATGACAATGGGAAGAAAACCAGTCTTAATGCATATTCGTATTGTCCAGCCTCTGAACAGATCTGACTGGTTATAATCATGTCTCTTTTAAAATCATTGCCATCATTTAAAACCACAATGATGATCAATTCAAAATTTGAGTATTTAATATTCTTATCGTCGCGATTGACGAAAAAAGAAAAGTTCTGAAATAATGTATTTGTTTACAATTATTAGTTTATATTGATTAAAATATCACAACTGGTATATTACATAACTTGAAAAAAGTTGTTAAGTTTTCATATTTTCAGTATATTCGGTAATAAATTTTACTGGATACTCGTACCAGGTAACTACCAGTTAACTATAAATAAGGCAAGTAGATTGATCATCATCGTCACATGGTAAACCCAGGAATTCAAATTGTACATGCGTAGTGAATCTACTTGCGTTACTTATAGAGTGTATATTGTATGTAACCTATTTTCGAAATTTACGGTATTTTAGAACTAAATAAATTATTTTGTCTTGCCATGTATGTTTTTGACCGTAACCATATAAACAGTCCTGTTCTGTAGACACAGCTCACCAATTTCTATTAAATAAGTAATCATGGAAAACTAGAAATATTTCATTATCAAGTAGGAGTTTACTTGTAGCTGCAGTTGTTACAATTAAACCTACAAGGGACGTGACTGCAGTGAGAAGTTTGGTATAAGTGTGATCTATGGTTTCTGAGTCTATTCTACCCATAGATCTTCTGTATGTGTAGGTGAAATCCTGGGTTAGCCTGTAGATTTCACAGGCTGATACTGGACTAAACCAATGTTCATTAAGGCTGTTCCAGTGATGTTTGCATTTGATGCCTCAGAGATTTGCCTCAGAAAACAAAAGTTTATCTAATAATATGAACAACTATAATCTGATACAAATCTGTACAAAACAACTGTATAATGATGTCTTGCTCTATACTTTCCAGTTAACCCTTTGCATGCTGGGAAATTTGTCGTCTGCTAAAATGTCGTCTGCTGAATTTCTAAAATTAGCATTTTCTTCGATTTTTTTTCAAAGAATACTATCAGAATAGCAAACAGTTTGGATCCAGATGAGACGCCACATTCTGTGGCGTCTCATCTGGATCCAAACTGTTTGCAAAGGCCTTCAAAATTCGGTTCCCGCACTGAAAGAGTTAATGATGTCTTGCTCTATACTTTCCAGTTAAACGCAGAGTACTCATTCTGCTTGTTCATTTTGATCATCTGCCTGCCCACCATACATTAAATATCTCCTTACTTATGGTCTCTGATGAGCTTGATATTTAATACATATAATCAAGCTGCTATTACTTGGCTGGGTTCTTCAGTTAGTAGAATCAAGGACTACCAGTCTGAAGATAGTTGGTTTGATTCCCAGCCTAGTCACAAAACTTAGGTGGGGATTGGTTGTAAACTACTTGAACAACCATTCACCCTGTTGCTTTGATAACAGTAAGTTAATTTATCAGTTGCTATGGTAAGTAGGCCTGCTGGATTTGTTTTAAGCAGCTGACCCTGGAAAAGTATTATCAGATAAACTGACAGCCATTATATGGCTAAAGTACAGTCAAGTATGGCTAAAAATACAAACCATTTAATAAAAATGAAATTTCCAGTGTTTTCTTTCTTGATGTAAAGAGCAGGCTTTTAATGATATTTTATGGAATATTTTTTAAGAAAGCTGAGAAAAGGTTTATTCACTTTTCATGGTATACTTAAAATTTAGGGAAACGTGAATCATTTCAAAGAAATTCTCTTTGTGCAAGGGGCCTATATTAAGCCCCTGCTAAAAGAGGAAAAAATCCCCAATAGCTAATGAAACTACATGAATGTGTTGATGTACAGTGAAATGTATACTGTTAACCTAAAATGGAGTGCCCTTGTTTGCTAGCCATCATATGGAGGAAAGCCTGCCAAATGATGACCTGATACGCAAGCTGTGTGCCCAGTTTGACAGTGCTCTCTACACCGACAATGAGAACATCGACAGCGGTAATTAATAGAATTGCTGATCATGATAACTATAGGTACTTAATTAAATCAACAATTTGCATGTACTATAGTAAAGTGCGCTGCATATTTCGGATATCTTTGTGTAAGTCACAGACAATCATTTTAACAAAGTTGTGTGTTGTGCACAAAAACGTTACTAATGATATGAACTAATGATATGAATTTGCATTTTATAATGATTTAAGTTTCTATGGTTATTATATAAATTGATATTTCTCAACTCTTTATTTTTGTGAGTAATCATTATTTGTTATCAAAACATCAAACAAGCTGAGCCAAGCCTATATTTATAGATTTTAATCACAAATTAATGCAGTGTGTCAATTTATAATGCACTTATAGCCCCCTACACCCCACAAATCCTAAGTTAAATTTTTGAGCGCCTTATAAAAAGTGAAAGTGACCAATTATCAATTTAAATCTTAGTAACAACAAAGGTTGTGGTTTATTTCTTTGTTGTAGTAGATGTTATTGATTCTCATCATGGGCAGTCATGCTGTTGTGAAATCCTTTACCCATTTGATACGTATTTTCTCGCATTTGTAGTCCCTTAATAAATTAAATTTAATTCAATTTTTTAAGGCTTCATTTCCCATCCTTAGATACTGATGAACAGCAAACAGCATAAAACCTGAACGGTCTGCGAGTTACTCGCAGGCTGTTCTGGTTTTATGCTGTTTGCAAATAGCCATTTTTACTTTGCTTTTAAGTGAGAATGGGTTAAGTGAGCAACAGCATTAATTGGAAGAATATAGAGCACTAGAAATGAAAATATGTATGTTTTATTTATTGTTTTATTCCGCAATCTTCTATCACAAAATGTTTAATGTGAACTTTAAAATGACTTTAATGTGTCAATGAAGCAGGATAAAACAATTATTAACCAGTTGTTTGCAACTAAGTTTACTATTCTGCTGATGCACGGTTGGTTCAGAGGCTTTCCCTAATGTCTGTATCTGCATAAGGCAATCAGTAACTGAAAAACTTGATGAAGTCAAAACAGTTGAAACTTTTCCAAAGAGCATCCTCAAAAACTTTCCGCAACGAGAAGTGGGCAATTTATTTTATTTGGATACTAAAATACTTATGTTTTCATATAAAAGTCTGAACTATTTTAATGAGTTAAACTATTTGAAAAGCAGTTTTACAGCTACATAGTTAAACACAACAAACTTGTCTGTATGCAATTCAGAATCTTGTGAAGAACACACGAAGGCGGACAATGCCCCAGCAGTGAAGGGAGATCTGGGCAGCAATGTGGCCATAGTTGGGAACCAAATCTGTCTACAAGACTCCGCAGAGCTGGAAACCATTCCAGATACTCTTCATCTTAGAAAGCACTTTCAACATAGAGGGATCCTGAGAATAGATCCGGATGACACTAAAAGGTAAAGTTGTTTGCCCGCCTTCATTTCATACTGCCTTTGTATAGATTTGATCGATATGTTCAGATTTGCTTTATAAAATGAATTCAAGATATTGATGATCAGTTGTTGTAAAAATGTAATAGTTATGTTAAGGTTGATCATGCTGCTGCTACTGATGATTGTGATTATAATGATTAACCCATTTATGCCCAATCGACTCTCCCATCCTTCTAAATTGGAACAATTTATTTCGAAAATTAGGGATGTCTAGTATACTTATTTCTATATTTAGAATATTTATTACTGAAAATCCTTTTAGCAAACAGCGCTGACCCAGATGAGACGCCGCATCATGCGGCGTCTCATCTGGGTCTACGCTGTTTGCAATGTCCTTTTTTCAGGACGCTAGGCATAAATGGGTTAAATACATAATAATTCTCTATGGTAGTCTCAATTTGCTGAATCAGCTTGCTAACAATTTAGTGGATGATTAATAAATATCACACACGGTTTCACTGATACATACTAGACAATGATACTGGGTTGAATGCATGTGCATAAATGTCGTCCCATATTAGCCTTTGCAGAAGCCATGGGCTTATCAGGGAAGACACTTTCAGCTTTTATGGTATGTTTCATTTTAAGAAAGTCTCTTCCAAGCAAAAATTCAGTTTAGGCGGAAAGTGTCAGCCTTGATGAGCATGTTAGGACTTCTAATCTAGGAGGACACATGCATTAAGCCCTGTTTTCCCAGAGTGAGGCTCAATTTTGTCGTGTTCTGAGAAAACTGGGCTTATGTGCGTAAATGTGTGTCTGCACAGGCTAATCAGGGACGACACTTTCCGCTTTTATGGTATTTTTAGTTTCAAGAAAGTCCCTCCTTACCGAAAATCAAGTTTAGGCGGAAAGTGTCGTCTCTGATCTGCACAGGCTAATCTGGGACGACACTTTACGCACATGCATTATGACCAGCTTTCACAGAACAAGACACAATTCATCTGCTTGTTTCCAGCACTGAAATGGAGCAGAAGACACAACGTCATCTTAAGGGTAACTGGCTGGCCTACTGGGAACACGAGCTTGGTACGCACACAGCCTTTTTACCCAGTGATTTGTTTTCACATTTTGGCAACCCGTTATACTGTGCATGCAGTGTTTAACTTGTCTGTGTATGTATGTGGGTGAATGTGCATGTTTGACTCATAACTTTGTTTTGCATGAAAGGCTTCCAAAAAACATTCAAACAAATGGGCTTCTTATAAAAAATCAAGTAGCCATTTAAGAGTACAAGATCACTGTGGACAAAGAAAACTTTAGCATATTCCTAATATGGATGTTGTAACAGTACATGCTCATTTCTGGCCCATTATTTTATTGTGCATGATGGGATTTTGTAATAAATAGGCGCAAATAATGATTACCGGTATTGTATAAAGATGTCCATGATAAATCATTTCACCAGCTCAAAGGTTGGGGTAACATTTTGCATGTAGTTAAGTACTACAACTTTGTACTAAAGAGCTTGTGTTATAGGTGGATACAATAATTTTTTAAAGACATATTTATTATTTACAAATACTTAACAAGAAAGTCCTTTGGCTAGTTTTCAGTAATTAGATATAGACCTTATCTTATGATTTGTTCCAATCCATGTTTTTTTAGTTCTTCTCTATAGAGAATGTACCTTTTTTCAGAAAGTCTGGTGGCCCTCAAATCTTACATGATCACATTTTCAATAAAAACATACAACTTTATTGACACACTGTCAAGTCCATTTCCTGACTAGAATCAGTACTTGTTGTCTATTAAGGGAAAACTTAACCCTTTCAGTGCGGGAACCGAATTTTGAAGGTCTTTGCAAACAGTTTGGATCCAGATGAGACGCCACAGAACGTGGCGTCTCATCTGGATCCAAACTGTTTGCTATTCTGATAATATTCTTTGAAAAAAATCGAAGAAAATGCTAATTTTAGAAATTCAGCAGACGACATTTTAGCAGACGACAAATTTCCCAGCATGCAAAGGGTTAAGAACGTTACCAGAGTGAGGATGGAAGGTGAGACTGCCTCATCGCTAGAAGATACCATATCCACTATACTGTTGTGACTCATATTTTGGAGGTTACTATGCCATTAACCCTTTGCATGCTGGGAAATTTGTCGTCTGCTAAAATGTTGTCTGCTGAATTTGTAAAATAAGCATTTTCTTCATTTTTTTTCAAAGAATACTATCAGAATAGCAAACAGTTTGGATCCAGATGAGACGCCACGTTCTGTGGCGTCTCATCTGGATCCAAACTGTTTGCAAAGGACTTTAAAATTCGGTTCCCGCACTGAAAGGGTTAAAAATAAAGACTAGTTAGCACATGATTATCATAGGGCTGTTTGTACTATGGGTAATATAAGTTAAGTAGAATAGTGATACGATATCCAAATAAAAGACAAATGATCAATATGAGAACATTCATTTTCAGGGCTGAATGAGAGGGACACACTGTTCAACTTCAAACAAATCAAACTACAGATATTTCAAGGTTGTATTTCATATTAGCTATAAAAAAATCCATACCTAACTTGTGAGTTTTGAACTGTCTGTTTTTTATAACACAAGGACACAAATGACACATTATTCTGGTTAATTAAGGAAGCCTCCTCAATTGTTTAATTTTTCCAAAAACATTCTAATAATTTAGCGATGATAGTAATATTTCAAATGATGACAATTTGTCTTTCATAGCAATAAGTAAAACCATGGTCGCAATTGCCTAGCCGTATTAACTGACACATTGCTTTGTTGTTCTTAAAGGTCATAAGAACAGCATCCGTTCTCTAACACGTTTAGACAGTGAGAACTCCTTCATAAGTGCTAGTAAGGACACAACCGTGAAACTCTGGTCCATTCAGAACTTTGGAGATGGAAATGGAAGGTATGAAATCATTGGATGTAAGATCATAACGTGAAAATATATGATCACAAATAATTGTGAACTCATACCGACTACAGCCAAGTTCATATGGTTGTTCGTTTGTATTTGAATAGTTGTGTTTTTTAGCTCAGCTATTCAGCAAATATTAGTATTAAAATTTCACATATGTGTATGGGGTCAATTTGTGAACTCACTTTGCTAGTTCCATAACTCTGACGCAAATGAGTTATGCCCCATTTTGTTCTTAGAAAATTTGATAAGGTCAACATAAAACATCTCCATAGCAATGTTTTTGCAACATGTATTTAATTGAAACTTCACACATGTTCAGTCCAATGTGTGAGGTCACTGACCAAGTTCCATAACTCTGACCTGCAGACTTATGCCCTTTTTGAACTTTTGATTTGGATTGCATTGACGGTCAGTAGGGTCAAGGTCACTATTGCTAAAATTAGAAGAATAGTTTTGCTTAAGTAATGTAAGTTTAGATGGAGGAATTTTAGTGAAAGTCCGTGTGAAGGTTGCATACATGCAGATGCTTGTTTGAATTGCATTTGAGGCAAAAAAATGAAAACAGTAACATGAAATTAGGTGGCTGTAATTTAGTTTGAAGGTAGCAAACATGCTAGCCTAGGTTGGTATTGTATTTGGCATGAGTTTGATCAATGTCACTGTAACCAAAACCTAGAAAAGTAGTTTCTGCTCAATAACTTTAGTCTGGAGGTAGGTATTGTTTTAATTTTCTGTGTTAGATGCTTATACGTGGACCTTTCTTTCAAGTTAATGCAATTCAGATATATTAATTGGTAAAATTATACAAATATAATCCCTTAGAATGATCAGACTTTTTGCTTTGATTGATAACTGTTTATCTTTTACTTTACATATACTATATATTTTCTACAAATATTCAAGTTCATGTCTTTGTGTTCATGTTCACAGATGTCGTTGCCAGTATACCTATGGTGATCACAAGAAGTCAGTGTTCTCTGTAGCCTACCTTGAGAACCTGAGGCTGGTGGCTTCATGTGACAGCACTGTACATGTATGGTGGAGTTCTTATATGAACGAGAATTTTGCAAACAATAATGTTTGAGTATTATTGCTTATGTTATGAACAAAATAAGTTCATTTTAAATTGTAATAATAACCAGGATGAGTTTTTCCTCCTTAAAGTTACACAATGTGAATTTGACACAATATTAATTTGACACAATGTTTATTTGACACGATGTTAATTTGACACAATGTTAATTTGACAATTTACTGATTTGAAAAAAAAGTCCACATTGTTATAGTTCAAAAGATTCTTAAATAGCACATTTTTACCATAACTAAAGCTGCCTGTATGTTAGTCATTATCGAATGTCCATGGTTTTCTCAATATAATATGTAATAAAACACCATTTGAAATAATTTTAAGATGACCATAACTGATTTTATTAGCTCTGCTGTTTTCGGAGAAAAACCTTAACATTGGCTCTAAATCAAAGTGCTTCCACAATTTTGAAATTTCATATGTAGCTGCTCCTTGATGAGTTCTACATGCCACACCCATTTTTGGGTCACTAGGTCAAAGGTCAAGGTCATTGTGACCTCTAATATAAAACTTTAACATAGGCTTTAAAATTAAAGTGCTTCCACCTACAACTTTGAAACTTCATATGTAGCTGCACCTTGATTGAGTTTTACACGCCACACCCATTTTTGGGTCTCTAGGTCAAAGGTTATTTCTGTTTATTTTATTTTGGTATTATCCTATTATTTGTTAGCCTTCTTGTAACAATTTATCATTCACATTTTTATATAATTTCTAACCAACAGAAATCACAATTTATAGTCGAGGTCACTGTAGCCTGAAATAAAAACCATAAAAATGACTTTAAAATTAAAGTATTCTATCTACAGATGCATAGTCTCTAGATGAGTTCTTCTCGCCACTAACCCTTCTTCTTTTTTTTTCTGACAAGCTTTCATTTATTCAAAACTTCACCCACAGCCGAGTGTTGGCACCCACTATGCGGTGCTGTTGTTTAATTTTACTTTATGTCCCATATTTATCTCATGCTCACGTTTCTAGATTTGGGACCCGTTCATGGGTGAGACAGTGCGCCAGCTGGAGTCCAGCAGGTACAGCCCAGTGATTGCTCTCTGTCCCCTGCCAAGCCCCAGCAACATGGTTGTCACGGCAACCACAGATAACACACTCAGGTACTGGCTTAGGGATTGGGAAATTGAAAACGCTTGCTAGCTGATGAACAAGTGAATTTTGAGCATAATTATGTGAAAAAGGATCTTATTCCATAAACGAACAGTGAAGGTCCAGACCAGCTAGAGCAATCGCCCAGTCTTGTCAGGAGCTGCTTGGTCCACTGATAAGAACACAAAACCAAGGGCTTCTATATAGGGATCAGGGTTTCTCCTAACCACGCAGGATGTTCTGGACTGGAAATACACTGGCGGCCTATAGCATAAAACCCATTTTTGCATAACGCAGCTCTTTTGGTAGTTGACATTTTGGATATTCTGTTTGATGTATGATGCATGTAATTGCTAGAGGCATAAGAATGTCTTATTGGACCTTATTTTACCGCACCATAAATTGTTATTTCAAAAATGCATTAACTCCATCAAAATCTTTGATCCTTGTCTACAGAATGTATTGATCTCTGTAATCAGTTATTTTTGAGTTGCAAAACAAAACCTTGCACACTTAATGCGAAGTGTGTGTACAAGCAGTAAAAGGGTAAAAGTTCTCATACAAGTCTGAAAAGAGTTACCTCCAGTTTTCAATGTAAAAGTCTATCATATTTGAGAAAAACTTCATTTTAATATCAGCCATTTTCAAATATTCAAAGCTCTAAGTCCAAAAAATGGCAGATATATCATTGAATACATACCTTAGCCTATTTACCTTGTATTGGTGTACACTTTTGATAATGAACATGATTGGTTTACCCTTTTGATAGTGAACATTTGTATGTAAATAGTAATTGAAAGTTTCCAAGGATATTAAGGTAGTTATGGGAAAGACCGTACCAGAACACTTTATGCACAAAGTACTACATTATTAAAATAAAACAGACTAGATAGAGCAACATCAGTAGCCAGTAGCCAGTTCTTGTAGTCTGATTGTATCCTTTCATGTTTATTCCAGGTTTCTGGATGTGAGGGCCTCCAGATATGCTCATGAATACAAATGTGTCATCGGCTCTCATGGTTTGTGGTGGATTTCAATGTCGGCTGACAAACTTTTAGGACATATCTCATCTTCCTTAAATGTTTGAACATGTCTCAACATGTTTTTGTTTTAAATTAAAAAAATGTGTGTACATGCTTGCGATATTTTTTTAACATGTTTTATTAATTATTGGTAAATAGTCACTGATTTAATGACATGTAATTTTTCTCTGACATGCTGGCTTGTTTGTATATTTTAAAAAATAGTGTATAAGTGTGTAATATAAACTGTAACTTATTTGTATTTGGGTTCAATTGTTTGACGGAGAGTCAACAGACACTCAGATAAATAAATTTCCTTCTAAATTGGCATCTCCCTCTAAACTGCACTTTAAAATGTTTCAGTTTCGATGGTTTCCACTGAATCATTCGAACTAAGAGACACATGATATTCTCTGTCCCTTTGTAAAGATCACACCCTATGATCTTCTCCATAGAAAGTCGCTCAAAATCCACCACCAATATCTGATTATTATGCCCCAGGATCGAAAGATCGGGGGTATATTGTTTTTGGCCTGTCTGTCATTGTATGTGTCCGTGTATGTGTCCCAAAACTTTAACCAAAACTTTAACCTTCTTCATAACTTTTGCAATATTGAACGTAGCAACTTGATATTTGGCATGCATGTGTATCTCATGGAGCTGCACATTTTGAGTGGAGAAAGGTCAAGGTCAAAGGTAAAAAAATTAATTCAAAGCGGCGCATTAGGGGGCATTGTGTTTCTGACAAACACATCTCTTGTTTTTGCTTTGTAATGCAGGTGCCATTCGTTCACTGACAACCAGCTCAGACGGGGCCTGGGTGATGGTGGGTTTCTCCTCTGGTGTCATCTCTGTCCTCAGCACCCACACTGGAATGCTGCAGGGCTCCTTCAAGGCTCATGATGGGGAGATCCTCCAGGTGAGTGGACTTTATCACATGCTTTAATTGTACCACTGCTACCAGCAGGAAGTGGGAGAGGTTGGTCTGGAAATAGGCTGTTTTAGAAGTCTGTTGGTCTTTATTTCTCGTGCGTAACTTGGCTATACTGTGACTTCCCTATGAATTTGAGAATTTTAAAATAACAAATTGTTTTGTTGTGTGTAAAAATGTACCTTTGTCAGGAAGGTCAAAATTTGATGTCACAGGTCAGAACAGCTCTTTATTTTGAAAAAATGGCTTTTTCATTCTAAAACTGGATAAGGCATTTAAGGAATTTTTAATAAGTGTTAATAAATGTGTTCCCATATGTGATGATGGGACATACTAGAACCATAGTAGCAATTTAAATTTTGATTTAACCCTTTCAGTGCGGGAACCAAATTTAGAAGGCCTTTGCAAACAGTTTGGATCCAGATGAGACGCCACAGAACGTGGCGTCTCATCAGGATCCAAACTGTTTGCTATTCTGATAATATTCTTTGAAAAAAATCAAAGAAAATGCTAATTTTAGAAATTCAGAAGACAACATTCTAGCAGACGACAAATTTCCCAGCATGCAAAGAGTTAAAATAATATTGATTATGATAATGTTTCAAGCAAATATCTCAGTCAACCATCTGAGTATGTTTGCCTGCAGATGAAAGGTTACAACAAGACATGCTTTCTCTCGACTGCCTTTGACCTGACCATGAAGATGTGGAGTGTAGAGGGCGCAAGTTTCAAAGAAGTCTGCAGTTTCAAAGGTAAACATGTTTTGTATAGAAATACTTTTAGTTGTGTTCTGAAAAAACTGTGCATAATGCATGTGCGTAAAGTGTCATCCCAGATAAGCCTGTGCAGTCCACACAGGCTAATCAGGGACGACACTTTTTGCTTAAAATAGATTTTCAGTAAAAAGGGACTTCCTGTAAAAAAATATACCATTAAAGGGGAAAGTGTCATCCCTGATTAGCCTGTGCGAACTGCAGAGGATAATCTGGAACGACACTTTACGCACATGCATTTTGCCCAATTTTCACAGAACACGACTCCTTTGATGTCTATTTTCATTCTAATACGATCATTAACCAGGCTTAAATAACTTTTTTAAACGACATACTAGATGGTTTTAACACTCTAGGATAAGCATTTAGATGTGAAAACCTTTTGGTACCAAAGTTCTATGATGGATATTTCCAATTTATGGCTAGCTGTTTTATGGGTAAAACCATTTTAAACAAGAATATTATGGTATTCATTTTCAATGTAATACAAGCATTTTCAAGGATAAAACATTTTTTTAAAGAAATTATGATACACATTTTTTAAAGCTAAGACTAGCTCTTTTCTTTGTTTGTGATGAGGTATTATGATGGAATATTTTCAACCTAAAACAAGAAAAGAAATACATGTACAAGCATGTCAAAATTGACGCCTACTACAGGTTATGGCAAATACTAAAGGTTAGTATTTATGTCATTGGCTGTGTGAAAAACAATGGCCGAGGCTAAAGTTTTGAATTTATTTGAAATTGTGGGGATATGAGAACTTCTTAATCTTATATTGTAGACTAAAAGCATAAAAAGCTTTATCTTTTATTAATATATGGGCAGAATCTTAAGAAAACGTGTTTTTATTGAGGATATCACTGAAAATCTGGTTGAAACCGGTTGAAAACAAACAATATAGCAATTTTTATTTTGGGGTCGAGTACGGTAAAGTACGAAAACGACCTAATTAATATTCATGATTCGACACTTGACTTCAAACCTAAACTAACAAAATGTCGGATACGGGGGAATTTAGCAGAGAGAAGGTAAGAACAAATGCAAATACACCTGTTACGAACTGAAACTGAGTTGCAAAGCTACAATTTTGCTTAATCTATGTATTTATCTTCTATATGCTAATAATGCTAAAAATAGCATTATCATTTGCATAACTCTCCACGCTGCAATGATTTTGTCCTACTGCATGTATTTATGATCATTAATATATTATTTTATCGATTCAAAACCGATTTTTAACAGGTTTTCGATGTCAACCTCGATAAAAATTATATTTCAATGAATTTATGTAAAGTTTTTTTCTCGCTATACGATTTATATGTAAAACAACGATCTATTCCGAAAACTGGGGCTTTAAAGGGACCTGTTAACTAATTATTTGTGTAAAGAAAAATGTTATGAAATATATTTTGTAAGAAAACTTTATATTCTAAAATAAAGTTATAATAAAAAGAATATATAGTTTTATGAAAAACGGCTTTGCTAGAATCTTGACAAAGTGCTTTGGAGGCAAAATCTAACGCTCTTTGTGAGCTACTCAGGTTGTAGAACTTAGTTGTAGTAGGAACAGGTTGTAGTAAGTTCCTATGCGTTATATTAGTCATAGACATTTTTTTTTAAATAAGAGATGAAAAGTGCAATAATTGATTTGTAATTTTAGCTAAATTTTGTTTGATGATTGTGTATAAATCAATGGAAGCTTTAAAAAATCAGTTGTTTAATTTTGTTAATATTAAATCTATGGGCGATTCAACCAGCTTTATTTCATTTTAGGTCAAACTGAACCTATTCATTGTGTCGGTTTCTATAGAAACCAGATAGTGAGTGCCACAACCAGTAACAAGATAGGCGTGCACACGTCAGTGGATAATCAGGTATGCGTAGATCATTATTTCATAATGCAATCTTTCAATGTCCATCAATAATATGTAATATGAAGATTTTCCAGCAAGAAGACCTTTATAATTTCACATTGTTACTTACCCTTTTACATGTTTCTATTGTTAAATTTTTTTAGTCTAAAAAATCTTGTCATTTTAGTGAAACAAAAGACGTTTGGTTGGTTTTGAATATTTTATACATGCTACTGAACCAGAACCATTACTCTATTTCTTCATGATACAAACTAATGGTGTTATTATAAGAGATCAATTCCAAAAAGAGATTACACAAACCGTCTTCATTTTTATGCCTACCAGTAGGGACGGCATAAAACAGTCACATTGTTCGTCTGTTAGTCAGAATGCTGTCAGTTGGTCTGTTCTGCATTCTGTTTTCTGGAGGGTTTTAACACTCAGATATTGAGCTGATTTTTGGTATGTGAAGATGAATTGTGACTTTCGTTTCGGTCCAATGATTTTTGGCCAGGTTTTGGGCCTTGGATATTTTCTCTAGTATGACCAATTGCCAGAGTTTTTTTTTTTTATGCAATGCTTTCAGATATTTCAGATATTTCATATATTGAGCTGATTTTTGGTATGCAAGTTTCATGATTTACTGATGAACTAATTTGTTCTTATCTATTGATTTTTGGCGAAGTTATTGGACTTCCAAATGTTCTTTTCTGTGGAGTTTTTTTTTCTGAAATGCTTTCAGATAATAAGCTGATTTTTGGTATGTTAGTCTACCTCTTTGACCTACAGATAAAGTGTGAGTTTTTTTCCGGTCCATTGATTTTTGGAAAAGTTATGGGGCTTGGACTTATACATTTTATATTTAATAAACGTTTTCCAGAGGTTTTTTACTCAATGCTGTTAGATATTGAGCTGATTTTTGGTATGTTAGTCCTTTCAGTGCGGGAACCGAATTTTAAAGGCCTTTGCAAACAGTTTGGATCCAGATGAGACGCCACAGAACGTGGCGTCTCATCTGGATCCAAACTGTTTGCTATTCTGATAGTATTCTTTGAAAAAAAAATTAAGAAAATGCTAATTTTACAAATTCAGCAGACAACATTTTAGACGACAAATTTCCCAGCATGCAAAGGGTTAGTCTTCCTACATGACTTACAGAATGATGTAGTTTGTGTGTTGTTCTGGTCCATCGATTTTACCAAGTTATGGGTATTGGACATTGAAATTTTCTCTAAAATAGCTGCTGTTTGGCTACAAAGCGCATTGGGGCGGGGGGGGGGGAGGGGGATTGTATTTCACAAATGCAGGTGTTGTGTGAAGTGTTCAATGTACTAAGAATGAGTTAGTGAATGTGCACCCAAGCAGCAAAAAAAATGTAAAAAGGTGAAGCATTTTTCCAATCGGCAATTTTTTCATGTTTTTTACAGAACATCTTTTAGTGTGTTTTTATATCCCTACTTGTGCAGTGGATCACCTATAAATTGGCCTTTTACTGCCCTTCGCCAGATGTTTGTGTGTGTCACATGTAACTCATTCAGTTTTGTTGCTGTAGTTACGAAAATAGTAATGGAAATTACAAAACCTACTAACCAGCATGTGAACAATGGTACATCCTTTTTTGCAAAAACCAGGTTATGTCCCTTTTTTAGAAAAAACTCTGTTTTTCATTTCTGTAGTATGTAATTCAAAAGGTACTTCTACTTGAGTGATAAACCTTACAAACACATTAAATTGGATGTGAACTTGTGCAAATCAACATTTTGGGGCATTTTTAGCTCACCTGAGCACAACATGCTCATGGTGAGCTTTTGTGATTTCCTTTTGTCCGTTGTCCGCCGTGCGTCTGTCGTCAACATTTGCCTTGTGAACACTCTAGAGGCCACATTTATTGTCCTATCTTCATGAAACTTGGTCAGAACATTTGTCCTAATGATTCCTCGACCAAGTTCGAAAGTGGGTCATGCTGGGTCAAAAACTAGGTCACTAGGTCAAAAAAAGAAAAACCTTGTGAACACTGTAGAAGTCCCATTTGATGCCCAATCTTCATGTAACTTTGTCAAAATGTTTGTCTTAACGATATGTTGGTTGAGTTCAAAGTGGTTTCGGTCCACTGAAAAACATGGCCCCAAGGGGGCGGGGCAGTATTCCTAATATTGCTATAGAGAAACTTTGTGAACACTCTTGAAGTCACAAAACATTGGTTTCATTGATATCTCGGAGGAATTCGAAAATGGTCCAGATCGGTGAAAAAAAAGCCACAAGGGGGCGGGGCAGTTTTCTCTATATGTATATAATGAGAACATGTGATCACTCTAGAAGTCACATTTTTAAGTCAAATCTTCATGAAATATGGTCAGAACATTTGTTTCCCGGATACGTCGGTTGAGTTCGAAAATGGTTTGGATTGGTAAAAAAACATGGCCGCCAGGGGGAGGGTCTTTTTCCTTATGTTTATATGGTAAAAAAAGCTTGTGAACACTCTAGAAGTCACATTTTTTGCCTAATCATCATGAAATTTTGTCTAAACATCGATTTTATAGATATCTCGGACAACTCGAAAATGGTCATAATCAGTGAAAAAACATGGCTGCCAGGTGGCGGGGCATTTTTGTCGGTTTACAGTCAACTCGTACCTAAGTCAACTCGCGCGGTAGTCAACTTGCACGGTAGTCAACTCGCACGTTTTTTGGTTAACTCGCACGGAAGTCAACTCGTCAAAATATTGATGTATTAATGGGTTCTAAATGAGTTATTTATGCATAAAACAAATGAGACATACTTTCAGATTTAAGTTCAATACTTTTTAACGAAAAATATTCACAAAATAACAACAATTTTTTTTTCACAAAATATTGTTTACACCATCGTAACGTTATCGGCACATTATAACAGACATTTCAAGTACTTTTATATATTTTTATGTCCCCCACTATAGTAGTGGGGGACATATTGTTTTTGCCCTGTCTGTTGGTCTGTCTGTTGGTCTGTCTGTTGGTCTGTTGGTCTGTCTGTTTGCGCCAACTTTAACATTTTGCAATAACTTTTGCTATATTGAAGATAGCAACTTCATATTTGGCATGCATGTGTATCTCATGAAGCTGCACATTTTGAGTGGTGAAAGGTCAAGGTCAAGGTCATCCTTCAAGGTCAGAGGTCAAATATATGTGGCCAAAATCGCTCATTTTATGAATACTTTTGCAATATTGATGATAGCAACGTGATATTTGGCATGCATGTGTATCTCATGGAGCTGCACATTTTGAGTGGTGAAAGGTCAAGGTCATCCTTCACAATGTCAAGGTCATCCTTCAAGGTCAAACATCATATAGGGGGACATTGTGTTTCACAAACACATCTTGGTTTAATTATTATTTTAATTTTTATTTCATTATTAACACACATTATCAAAGCTTTATATGTGTACACAAGTATAGACATACATCTATATACTTTTATTTTAATATGTATTTAAATATATTTACACACAGTATCATAGCTTTACAATATGTACACAAGTAGACATACATCTACATACTTTTCTTTTAATATTTATTTCAATATTTACATACATTAACAAAGCTTTACAATATGTACACAATGAGACATACATCGTTATATTTTTAAAATATTTTTTTCAATATTTTCACACATAATCAAAGACCCCCTATCAGTAATAGCCTTATCTACTCCTCGATAATCAGAACCCTCATCAGCTCTGAATGACTGACAGATTATCTGTTTATTGTAATTTTAGTGGTGAGAAATAGGGTATTGTTACTAATTAGGTGACAGCTGTGTTCAATATCTTTCATAGCTCATTAAAAGTAAAAAATATAAGCTTATACAAAATTTATAACAATTAAATAGAAATTAGAATACAAATAATTAAAAAACAAAAAACATGAACGCGGAAATAGAGCTCTACATAGACTTTCCACTATTATAAATCAACATGCGAACAATTAAACGTATTTGAATTAATAATTGCAAATTACATATATTCCGATATTGGTTAAAAATACTTGATCGAGTGATAACAGTATCACAAAAACAGACTTTCATCTACAATACAAATAAAGAACGTTTATTAAATAACTTCAAGAAAAGCTGGTATATTGAGAAAAGCTGGTACATTGAGATAACTACTTGACTTTATAACAAATCAGAAATAAGAAATACAACACACCACTAACACGATTTCGATTATCTTTACATTAATTAGAAATCTAAAGAGATCGTTATAATAACATAATACGCGAAAATAGAAAATGTAAGTTTTGCAACGGACAAGCTTTAGAAAATGAGTATCACTTTCCACTTGTTTGACATTCTAGTGCAGTCGGCAAATAGGCTTTTTCTTAAGTTATGAAATATTATAGTATACAATGATATGAATGGTACTTACCGGCTTCGCATGTTCGGTGTTGCCATTTTTGGCAACTATCACATTCAATTGCTTGCTGCCTTGGACCCACATTCCTTTAACACAATATACACGGATAATCCATAAAAAACGCATGAATTCACTATACGTATGTATTCCGTGGCACATATATGTTGATAATGATAACCTATTCTTAATTTAGTCGAGTTATATACATAACTAAGATCTATTATGAAATAACCGCATGCAACAAAACATTGCTTTTATTGATATGTTGGATGAGTTTTAAAATGGTCGTGATCAGTGAAAAGACATGGCCGCCAGGGGATGGGGCAGTTTTCTCTATATGTATGTAAGAAGCCAAGGCTCGTGCTTTTTGTTTTCTAAGCCTCGCATGATAAACTGATCTATAACCAACACTAATCTATTATTCTCTATATATGAATATGCAGCAATAAAAAATCTATGCTTTGATGAGAGTTCGAGCCAACCGGAAATTCGAGCTAAGCAAGTTCGAGCCATCGGGTTTCGACTGTATTTGCCCTTGAATAAAGACAATAAAGCACTAACATTTGTGACAAAGCTTTTGTTTCATTCCTGTGAATTACTCCTTGACTTAACTATGATCTGTGTAGGTAAATATCTCACAGGCTAAAACAATTTTGCTTTGTATTCATTTTCAGGCTAATTTTTCCTCAACGAAACTCCGTTCGGAGGTGTTCAAAGGGGTTCTCACGTGCATGGAGATCCTGCCACTTAACCGCACACTACTCCTAGGTGCTGACAATGGACTCATCCGGCTGCTGTGTTAACCTGCGTCATGACCAATTACAAGAATGGAATAAATACACTACTCTGTCAACATTATTCATGAATAAATAGACTACTCTGTTAACATTATTCATGACCAATAACAACAATGGACTCATCCCGCTGCTGTGTTAACCTGTGTCATGACTAATAACAACAATGGACTCATCCCGCTGCTGTGTTAACCTGGGTCATGACCAATAACAACAATGGACTCATCCCGCTGCTATGTTAACCTGGGTCATGACCAATAACAACAATGGACTCATCCTGCTGCTATGTTAACCTGGGTCATTACCAATAACAACAATGGACTCATCCCGCTGCTATGTTAACCTGGGTCATGACAAATGACAACAATTAACTCATCCTGCTGCTGTGTTAACCTGCGTTATGGCCAATAACAACAATGGACTCGTCCCGCTGCTGTGTTAACATGCGTCATGACCAATAACAACAATGGACTCATCCCGCTGCTGTGTTAACCTGGGTCATGACCAATAACAACAATGGACTCATCTCGCTGCTGTGTTAACATGCTTCATGACCAATTGCAACACTGGACTCAGTATGCAGTTATGTTAACATGAGTAATGACCAATTACAAAAATGGACCCTTAGGCTACTTATGTTAACATGGTTCATGACTAACAAATACAATTGGCTTAGAAGGTGCATTTGTTAAAATGCGTAAAAAAAAATCATTTAATAAGAGGGCACCCTTTTATTAGACCCTCATTATAAGTAATCATTCATGAATTAGTTGTTGAAAGTGTTTAAGGTCGCGCACCCGTAATGATTTCCCGCGATTTATTTTACGATCCTTGCCGATCTTCAATGATTGGTTATTTCCGAGAGATGAATTTTATTTCTTTCAAACTTCGCATTTCGATATATTTTTACGTTATTCCTTAATAATACAGTATTTTCACAATACATATCGACTTTGATCCTAATATTATCTGAAAAAATGATTTTCGCGATTTTTTCAAAGATCGAAGACCCTTTTTACCTTTTTACTTATAAATATCTAATTTAAGCATTCAAAAATTTGAAGTTGTCGTGGCCGAATGGTTAAGGCGATGGACTAGAAATATTTTGGGATCTTCCCGCGCAGGTTCAAATCCTGCAGACATCGCATACTTTTTGCGACACGTTTTATTTCTTTTCTAACTTTATTTTATTTTATATAGCATATAGGCTATGTTTATTGTAAATATGTTGCAATTTTCATGCACATTCTTCTTTTTTTTTCTAATTAAAACAACGTTTTGGCTAAATTGGGTAATTTACTGCTGAAAATACGAATCATACATGTTCCATTTTTATTTTTATTTCAAAAAGTAAACGGTAAATCTGTCTATTTTTTGCTGTATATAGTGTATCTATAAAATCTAAGTAAAAAATATAAATTAAATGATACTATTTTGAATTTAATGACACTTTGTTTTTAACCGACCCAATTTTTACTTGGCTGAAACCACTTACATTTCATGGCGCTCTTCCATAGATAAAAAATTGTAAAAAATAAATGTCTGTAAAAGAATACTTATTTCATCTTGTTTAAACTTTAAACACCTTAACTGCATCTGTACACACCAACTGCATGCCCATATTTGGAAATTTGAATGAATTATGGAACTTTTATATACCCCAGGGGTGAAAATAAACTGGACAAAAGCCGAGCGTGGGGGTGGTTTTGAAAAAATCAGTATATGTATTTTTTTTAAGCATGGAAAGCCTACCTAAAAATTTGCATGTAGTTCAGTGAAATGATACTGATTAAGAAAATAATACCATAGATTATATTTGGATATGTGCCCATTACGGGTGCGCTTCCTTAAGATGAGCTATTGTGATCACCACATGTCTGGCATCTGGCCTGGTCTGGTGTCCTGTATCCCATGTGGGGTTTGTTTTATCATCTTTTAGCTCATTACCACTCTAGAGGCAAAATTTTTATGTCCCCCACTATAATAGTGGGGGACATATTGTTTTTGCCCTGTCTGTTGGTCTGTTGGTCTGTCTGTTTGCGCCAACTTTAACATTTTGCAATAACTTTTGCTATATTGAAGATTTCAACTTCATACTTGGCATGCATGTGTATCTCATGAAGCTGCACATTTTGAGTGGTGAAAGGTCAAGGTCAAGGTCATCCTTCAAGGTCAGAGGTCAAATATATGTGGCCAAAATCGCTCATTTTATGAATACTTTTGCAATATTGAAGATAGCAACTTGATATTCGGCATGCATGTGTATCTCATGGAGCTGCACATTTTTAGTGGTGAAAGGTCAAGGTCAAGGTCATCCTTAAAGGTCAGAGGTCAATTATATGTGGCCAAAATCGCTCATTTTATGAATACTTTTGCAATATTGAAGATAGCAACTTGATATTTGGCATGCATGTGCATCTCATGGAGCTGCTCATTTTGAGTGGTGAAAGGTCAAGGTCAAGGTCATCCTTCAAGGTCAGAGGTCAAATATATGTGGCCCAAATCGCTTATTTTATGAATACTTTTGCAATATTGAAGATAGCAACTTGATATTTGGCATGCATGTGTATCTCATGGAGCTGCACATTTTGAGTGGTGAAAGGTCAAGGTCATCCTTCACAAGGTCAAGGTCATCCTACAATGTCAAACATCATATAGGGGGACATTGTGTTTCACAAACACATCTTGTTCATCTTGAAGAAACTTGGTCTGAATTGATATCTGGACAATATCTAGGTGGAGTTTCACTTTGGGTCTCATGCATGTAACTTTGGGTCACATGCATCCAAAAATTTATTTTGATAATATGTAAATTGAGATCTTATCTTGGTCTTGTGCATCCAATAATTAGGTTACCGGGTCACATCATCTTATCACTTGAGAAGCTCAATTCAAGACTCAATCTTGCTAAAACTTGGTCAGAATGTTCATCTTGAGTTTACAATATCTAAGCAATTACTGTCTCCCTTCCTTAATGGTCAAGATATTACATAAATGTCGAGATTCATATTCGGTCATAAAACAGCTTTAAATATCCTGTCTCCACCATAACTTAGCCATATATTGACTGACTGTGAAATAACTTGACACTCATGCAATCTATCATAAGACAAAAAGTTGTGTTTAAAACATAGCTTTGGACATTAAAGTTCATGGTCATTCTTAAGAAGTCAAAGATCAAGTTGGCCGCTTAACAGCTGGTTTGCATTGTAACTTTATCAATCATCATGCCATTTTAAGGTACTTTCTAGGAATGATAACCATGAGGCAGTTCGTGGGAAAGATCAGTGTTCTTTTCTCAAAATTCAAGGTCACACATTAAGGTCTAAAGGTCACTTTGGCAATAAAACAGCTTGAACCTTCCTCTCTCAGCTTTAACTTTGCCATATATTGACGAACAAAATATTATTAAAAATAACAAATTCCATTCCTCGCAAGACAACCTGACGTGTGTTACACTTTTCTCTCTACCTCAAATGTCAAGGTCAAACTTCAAAGATCAAAGTTAGTCCAAAGATCTATGTTGGCTATAACACTTTTTCAACTATAACTTTGTTATTGATCATGATCAATATAGATAACTAGCAACGTATGACAACCATGATGACTGCAATTCTTGTGAAAACTGTCTCAGAAGTCAAGTTCACAATTAGAGGTCATAAGTCAATTTTGACCATGAAGCATTTTATACAGGCTGTTACTTTTTATGCCCCTGGATCGAATGATTGAGGGTATATTGATTTTGGCCAGTCTGTCTGTTTGTCATTCTGTCTGTCTGTCATTCTGTCCCAAAACTTTAACCTTGGTCATAACTTGTGCAATATTGAAGATAGCAACTTGATATTTGGCATGCATGTGTATCTCATGGAGCTGTACATTTTGAGTGGTGAAAGGTCAAGGTCACCCTCCAAGGTCAAAGGTCAAATATATGGCTTCAAAGCGGTGCAGTAGAGGGCATTGTGTTTCACAAACACAGCTCTTGTTCATTCACCAATCCAATTTTGAAACATTTTACCACAATGACTGAGGACACTGAATGTCCCATATAACACCTGTCTCATTACCTCACAGATGAAGGGTCACACTTAGAGGTCGAAATTCAATTCTGACCATCAACAGATTGTGTTTGACAAAAGCAGTGTTTGTTATACAAAAGTGTTTTGTGGTGTAGTCAGTGCGCTATAGACGCAGGGGTTTGTTCATTCAGGTCTATTATAGGGCCCTCTTACGAATAAGGGACCTTTTATCAGGTCTTCTGTAGCAGGGTTCGGTATAAGGAGAAATTATACAGCCTTGATATATGAGCTAGCTTTTATAGCGATGCGGTAGAGTGTCTGCCTGATTTAGAACCGGGAGGTCCCGGGTTGGATCCCCAGTATGGTCGGGAACTTTTCTGGCTGAGTTACACTTCAACAATTGGTGTCCTTTAACTCAGGTGAGCACTTTATGACCAATCTGGCCCTCTTGCAAAGTGTTTGGTTTTAACCCATTTATGCCTAGCATCTAGAAAAAAGGCCTTGGCAAACAGCTAAGACCCAGATGAGAAGCCGCATGATGCGGCGTCTCATCTGGGTCTGCGCTGTTCGCTTAAAGGAATTTCTGTAAGAAATATTCTAAATTATTAATAGAAATAAATATACTAGACATCCCTAATTTTGGAAATAAATTGATCCAATTAATTAGAATCGAAGAGTCCACTAGGCATTAATGGGTTATGCATCCAAATGGCTTACAAGTGTAAATGAATCCTTATGAAAGCTTATTGAAACACTATTTACGATTTTAGCTATTAGCTGATTTTAACCCTTTAAGCGCTGGAACCGGATTTTAAAGGCCTTTGCAAACAGTATGGATCCAGATGAGACGCCACAGAACGTGGCGTCTCATCAGGATCCAAACTGTTTGCTATTTTGATAGTATTCTTTGAAAAAAAATGAAGAAAATGCTAATTTTAGAAATTCAGCAGACGACATTTTAGCAGACGACAAATTTCCCAGCATGCAAAGGGTTAAGACTAAGATCGGCACAATTGCTGACGCCCATGACTTTCGGTATTCCAAGCTGTTGCCATGCTGTAATCAACAAGAACGTTAATCTATATCCTACTTAAGTTCCGATTTTGGACAATTAGGTCAAGTGACAATCCCCACAATAACTAGAGACAATGAGAAATGATTTGTTCTACCTTTTGGGCTATTTTTACTGTTCGTTTCACCGAAACTTGTGAAGTGTGGCCTATTTTTCCACTATATTTGCCAAGAATGGGTATTGAAAGTGGTATGCTGTGAAATCAATAGATAGTAGATTGTTTGTTGATATTTCATTTTATATTCTCAGCATGATAACAGCTCTAATTAATATTGTTTAAGTATCTGTGGCTTGTTTTTTGTCTGACATTTTTAATGAGAATACGAGCATTTAATATTAGAAAAAATTAAAAAAGAAACAATTTATTTTCTGTGAGCATTTTCGGAAGCAAACTAATATGCATGTACATAAATAATATATATATATATATATATATATATATATATATATATATATATATATATATATATATATATATATATATATATATATATATATATATATATAGAAGGACAAGGACTCCAAAGAATATGATATATTTCAATGTCGAAGCCCACTGTATGTTCTCAATATAATATTTTAAGCCATGAGAGAACAAGCTGAGAGAATTTCGTGTTCATTTATATTAATGAGCCATCATAAGACCAATTAATTAATACTTCACGTATAAATCCTCCGAGAAGGGGGTCTAGAAAGCTTGGGTGACTAAATTTGACAACCAAACAGTGCCTGTATGTAAACGTCTTAATAATCCGTTGTTTCTTTTGTTGAATTTCTGTGCCGAATTGGGCACGAACCCAATTTTATACCTCATTAATTATTGATAAATACACTGTTTGCTTACCAAATATCTCACCGTAAGTCAGGAAGCATAGCGTATTTGCGTAAACGTGGGTTGAGACGATGAATCTTCATTAACTTCTAGTGATTGCAAAATTAAAAGTTTAAGTAAATGCATAAAAACAATTGTTCAAAGCGTAAAGAAGGGTTTCCTTACTAAGAACGCTGTTATCTACATTGATGAGATTCAAATAAAATACTCAGTGTGGATAAAATAGTTTTCATCATAATCCAGTAGGAATTTACTTATTTTTATTGTTTTAAATTTATTATGCCCCCCTTCGAAGAAGAGGGGGTATATTGTTTTGCTGGATGTTGGTCGGTTTGTCTGTAGACCAGTTTGATTCCAATCAATAACATGTGAATGGATTGACCAATTGGCTTGATACTTCCCATGTGCATAATGAAATCTTGGTCACTAGGTCAAGTTCACTGTCACACTAAGAGATAATAGATTGTTTCCGATCAATAACTTTTGAACGGATTGACCAATTGGCTTGATACACAATGATACCACCCATTTGCATTATTGAAAAAGGGGTCACTAGGTCAAAGGTCAAGGTCACTCACACTTAGTGTGAAATCGTTTCCGATCATTAACTAGTAAATTGATACACCGATTGGCTTGATACTTCCCATGTGCATTGGCCTTGGACAGTAGATGACCCTATCGAAATTGGGGTCACTAGGTCAAAGGTCACTGGCACACTAAGGGTGTCAACGAATAGACCTTTGGCTTGATTCTTCACATGTTCATTTACCTTGGACAGTAGACGAACCCTAATGAAATTGGGGTCACTGTGTCCATGCCCTGTTGGGGGGGGGGATCTGTATCCGACCGCGGAACTCTTGTTTTAAATATATGCACATTCCGAATGGAAGTTACTTAAGTGTTCTCGTTTTGTTAATTTGCGCGCGTGTGTGTGTGTGTGTTTACAGACTACATGTTTATTATGTACTTGAATAATCAAGGTTAGTGCAATGTTTTGTTGTGCTTTTTGTATTTAAAAATAAATTATTTACAATTATCACTGTATTATTTTTAAATTCTAGCCCTTAACGGAAATCGTTTTACACGGGATTGTAATATATACAACATTCCCTCCATTACAAATCTCCGTGTGAGTGCATGTCGACGTATATTAGGTCCTACCTGGGGCTTATTGTATGAGGAACTGGAGTGTGTCACGTAGCTTCTATTAGAATCATTCTAAATAATAAACTTAGTACACTCACGAAGTTGGCATGAATTGCGAGATAGAGCTGCGACATATTTATATTTATTTTAGGTCCTACTAAATGCTGCTAATACGCACAAAGACACACACGGACGCACAAAAACCAACAAAGACATACAAAATATTCATTAATACTTAATATCGTCGGCTCCGTGCGAAAATGTAGTAACTAGAAAATCTTTACACATCAGGAGGAGGAAAAAACTTCAAGACTTTTTTAAAAGCTGCTGAAATTAGGAAATATTTGTCAAATGGTCATCTTTAACATTACGAAATTTTATGTTGGAAACTGCTGTGATTTGCTTCGTCTTTAAATATATTGAGATAAGATAGTTTCTCAGAAACAATTAACACAATTCATACGAATCATTAAGATACGCCAGATACGACATTTTTAAGGGGGTATATATGAAGTTTTCCCTCGAAATATGTAATTATCCTTGCGACTTGAATGCGTATTTCCATATATCTATACCTTCATGTTGATATCTGTCAGATTGAAGCGTAGAAGCGTAACAAACAATCACATTCTTAACGTTTATTTGACATTATTTGATGTCAACATACTCATCACACTGACTGAGAAATCGTTACTGCACAAATGATGAACATTTTTTGTGTGATAAATTAAATCGTCATAGAAATAAAAGAAAACATGTTAATGTTATTTATTTTTAGAAGTGAACCAATATTTATAAAAAAAACTTTTCGACTATGAGATAAAACAATTAAAAAACATGACCATCTTTTGCTCGGTACTCTGTTACAATGTGACATTTAACGTAACACATCATGGAAACTCCTAATTTAACAACGTACTTCTTGTTTTTCCAAGTCACATGTCCATACTATCCACTAAGGAACTCTGATACCTATCATGATGTTGTATATTTATGGACCACTCATGTTAAAATAAGCGGCAATAGTCATTCGAGTGCGTGACTGGTTAAAAAAAGTCGACGGAAGAAAAAGATACCGGAATAAATCATATAATTCAAATGAAATAAAAGCATGCAAATGCTATCGCGTCACAGTCATACATGTATGTCCACAACATGAACTTGTAGGCTATCATCAAATTAAGTAACGCACAAAGATATATTTGGACATTATCTTAAGTCGCCACAACGTACCTGTACAGGTTTTGTGACCAATTATCTGCACTAAAAAGCAGTATGCATAACAAGAAACAACAGGTATTTCAAAATCGTGTTACAGCACTCTTTTTATAGAAGTCTAAAATAAAATGAAAACATTAAGCGATAAAATGGAAAACTGTACTTATAAATTCCAAACTTTTAATTAGCAAATTTAGAACCATTTAGTCGGCTTGCAGAAAGTGATAACACAAAAAGTACATGAAATGAACTGCTTCTATATAAAAATATTCAAGATCATAGAAAAATCTATAAAATCTATTGAAAACGTGTTTTTTTTTAAAACTTTTGCGCAATCACAAAGAACTGTATAGTGTAATAATAGTTATGTTTAAACATGAATATGAAACAAAAATTATTGTGGCCATTTTTCAGTCAATATTTTGACATGTCATTTATTGAATTTGTAAGAACTACTTAGCTTGTTCTATTTTATTCTTGGGATCAGTGTGTCCACTGTGACATGAAAATCAACCCAAAGATTGCATACACAATAATATTAACTGCTTCTCAGACAAATATTTTGCAACCTTCATCTGTATATCACATGTTAGGGCAAAGTACAAATAGTTTAACCCATTTATGCCCAATGGACTCTCCCATCCTTCTAAATTGGATCAATTTATTTCGAAAATTAGGGATGTCTAGTATACTTATTTCTATTTTTAGAATATTAATTACTGAAAATCCTTTTAGCAAACAGCGCAGACCCAGATGAGACGCCGCATCATGCGGCGTCTAATCTGGGTCTACGCTGTTTGCAATGTCCTTTTTTCAGGACGCTAGGCATAAATGGGTTAATCATCCGATGTTCTATACATGGAAAAAAAAACAATAGATAAAGTCAGATAATATTTCAATTATCTTACATTCACTCCAACTATATGAACGTTATCATGTCATAAAATCACCTGACATGAAAAAAAACACAGTTTTAATGTTAGAACGTCCATAGGGCATTTTGGGTTATCAACATCATTATTGTCGAAACATCTTAGGCCAGATTGTTGACTTTGAACATTTATCTCAAACTAAGATACCGGTAGCTACAATATGGGATTGACATTATCAGCTTGGTTACATATGAAAAGTCTGTGATTTTGCATACTCTGATTTAAATGTTTCGCGTATGTCACCAGTACTAATACATGGACAATAAAGGGCCAGTACATGTTATGATACACTGTTTCATGATATTTTAACAATACTTACTAACGATTTTCAGCTCTATTTGAGCACTTGATCACTTATCTAGAAAATAAAAAAGACTGTTTGATAATACTTTCAGTGACCTAAAACTGATTTAATATGTGAATAGAAAACCTTTAATTGTTCACAATTGTTCAGATCACAAGCAATAGAGTATATAATACAGACTGATGCTTGCTGACAAGGAGTTCACCCCTTTTTACCGACAGGCTCTTATGTGCCCAAAGACTGAGAATTATTCGACATAGATATTCAAGGGCACCAGCAATTTCCATACACATGTATAAACACGCCATTTCCTGGGGTCTAATGACCTCTGAAATGCTACTTTTTACACTGAGTTTACCCCATTCAAGGCTCAATATGACAAAAAGTATTTCTTTCAGAATTCTAAGCACCCTGTGTAAGGATACGTGTAACGCCACAGAGAATAGTTTTCACTTTTGGTATTATGTTTTGCAAATGCTTGCCTTTTGAAAAGCAAAATCCCTTCTTAAATCTGATTACATTGGTTGTTCAAAGAAGTACCCTTGAATATGTTTTTGGGCTAAATTCTTGTAGTGAAATGCAATTGTATATGATGTTTTTAATCTTATTTCCCCCCCCCCCCCCCCATAAATCTATGTACTAGGGTCATAGTACTTAGTGTTTTTCCTTGAAACAGATTATTTGTATGGGAATAAATTGTTATTATTCAGATTCAAAAGGTAAGTGTTCTCTTAAAGCTTACAGATTCTCAAGCAAGAAGTCCTGACACAAAGGTTACATACTGTCAATTTGATAATAAGCACCATGGGACGTTTAAACTACAGTTTAAATAATGTGCTTTGCTATGGCAAGCGGTTCGACGCATAATTCCAAGAAACTAGGTTTCTCATGAGAACCTAGGTTCTCAAAATGAGAACCTAGGTTCTCAGAATGAGAACCTAGGTTCTCGCTTGAAGATTGCACATGGCGTCAAGAACCCAAGTTTTCAAATGAGAACCTAGGTTTTCATGAGAACCTAGGTTCTTATTTGAAAACCTAGGTTCTCATGAGAACCTAGGTTCTCATTTGAAAACCTAGGTTTTCATGAGAACCTAGGTTCTCAGAATGAGAACCTAGGTTCTCATGAGAAACCTAGTTTCTTGGGATTATGCGTCTAGCTGCTTGCCATATCCGTGGTTTTCATTTGGGAACCATAGGTTCTCTGAGAACCTAGGTTCTCTGAGAACCTAGGTTTTCAGAGAACCTAGGTTCTCTTGAGAACCTAGGTTCTCATTATGAGAACCAAGGTTCTCATAGAACCTAGGTTCTCATGAGAACCTAGGTTCTTTGAAAACCTAGGTTCTCTGAGAACCTAGGTTCTCTTAAAACCTAGGTTCTCTGAAAACCTAGGTTCTCTGAGAACCTAGGTTCTCAGAGAACCTAGGTTCCATGAGAACCTAGGTTCTCAGAGAACCTAGGTTTTTAGATCCCTAGGTTTTCAGAATTACGCGTCGGACGGCGTAAACTTGCTCGTTTGGAATACGGGACACATTATTCAGGGCGCAGGATCACTGGGGTTCACATATGATTACACACGGGCTGGACAGAATGAAAACACGCCGTTAAGAACTTTATTTTTGCAGATATCTCAAGTTATTGAAATATGTTTGCAAAGTCTTTAGCGCATAAGTTTTTCTTGCAATGTTGCCGATATCTTACGATTGAATAAAACATTATTACACATAATCAATAGAGATAAAACTTTATACCATAATGATTGCTTCCTACATGTAGGTCACAGACGTACCTAAAATAGAAAACTGTACCGTACAGTCGTTTGAGGCCCGAACAAGGGAACTGAATATTTGAAACTCATTCAATGCTGTAACAATGTATTATGTAACGATTGATCTGAATTTTTAGTCTCAAAATAATATTTACAATTAAAGATGTATTTCATAAACAGTTCAATTTTTTATTTACGTGTTCAGACCAATGTCGACCGATTACTTTACTAATTTCATTCCTCAACAACACCCATGCACGGAAACATGAACAACAAGCGGTCACCGACGGCTAATGCCTGTTGTCACAAATATTCAACAGATAAGTTTCGTAGAATATTACTGAGCATTGTCTGAACATTGTTCAGAAAATGCTCTTGGGGAGAAACATTCACGGTTTCACGCCTATTTCTATTCATTTTACACATATGCCGCCAGCGTGTACCAAGCAATGGGAGACAACTGGAGGTTAATTATGGCAAGCGATTCGACGCATAATCCAAAGAAACTAGGTTTCTCATGAGAACCTAGGTTCTCATGAGAACCTTGGTTTACGAAATCCCAAGAAACCAGGTTTCTCACGAGAACCTAGGTTCTCATGAGAACCTAGGTTCTCATGAGAACCAAGGTTTATGAAATCCCAAGAAACCAGGTTTCTCATGAGAACCTAGGTTCTCATTTGAAAACCTTGGTTTACGCTTGAGAACCTAGGTTCTCATGAGAAACTAGGTTTTTCATGAGAACCTAGGTTCTCATAGACACATAGAACTTAGGTTCTCATGAGAACCTAGGTTCTCATGAGAACCTAGGTTCTCATTCTGAGAACTTAAGTTCTCGTTTGGTATCCTAGGTTTTCACAAGAACCTAGGTTCATGTTCTCATGAGAACCAAGGTTCTCATTTGAAAACCTAGGTTCTCATGAGAACCTAGGTTCTCATTCTGAGAACCAAGGTTCTCATTATGAGAACCTAGGTTCTCATGAGAAACCTAGTTTCTTGGGATTATGCGTCGAACCGCTTGCCATACTTTGCTATACATTAATACCATTTACAAATGTATATATATATATATAAGTATTAAGGTTCGGTAATAACTTCTTTCCCTGCACTTCAATTTTACACTTGCGTCTAGCTTAACGTCTGTTGGGTTGATTGTTCTTCTTAAAATGACAGCGTTCATTCCACTGAATACCAGTCTGTAATTTCTAAGATAAATGTGTTGAGTTATTATGCATACTATACATGTTTAGCTTACCTGCACATGACAAAGCTCATGGTGAGCTTTTATGATTCACTTTTGTCTGTTGTGCGCTGTTTGTCTACAATTTGCCATTTTAACTCAGTAAAGGGCACATTTATTCATAATCTTCATGCAAATTTGTCACAAAATGTTTCCCAATGAAATCTTGGTTGAGTTCGAAAGAGGTAACGGGCTGTTTAAAAACATAGCTCCAAGGGAGTTGAGCAGTTTCTCATATATGGTTATATTGGAACATTGTGATGTTACATACAATGCTCAATCTTAATGAAACGTTTTTCAAAATGTTTGTCTCAAGATTTTCTCTGCTCATGTTTGTGTATGGTTCCAGTACATTGAAATACTTGGCCACCAGGGGGCGTAACAGTTTTCTTGGTATGCCTATAGTAAAACCTTCTTAACACTCAAAACTTGTTTTGCCAATCATTATGAAACTTGAATATCATTACAACATTTAGTCTTATGATATCTCAACTGAGTACAAATGTGTATGGTGCATTGAAAATGGCAGTATTTCTTATAATACATTTTAGTAAAACTTGTGAACACTGTGAAGGCCATGTGTTGAGACTATATACAGACTGTTTCGCCTGAGATGAAAATGTAGTTCACATGGTCAAATTAAAGGAAAAGCTTGTGGAAACTCATGAAACTTGGTCAGATTAGTATCCTAGTTATATATTGCTTGAGTGTTAAACTTGGTAACAAAGTCTCAAAAACTGGGTAACTATATACTGTGAGTAAAACTTGTATACACTCTAGTGGCCTCATTTATTTCCAACCTTCATAAACTTGACAGCAATTTGTTTCCTTCTGTATAAAGGTCCGGAAAACGGCTCTTTCCGAATTGTGAAAAAATGCAAATTTCCCAACTGATGTCCAAAAAAGTCACAATTGCAGGTTTAAAACATTTTTTTAATAAAATGCAACATTAAGTTATTTTACCTATGCATCCCTATGGCTTGAACCTAAGTAAATATAATATTGACAACTTGACAACACTTAGTTATCAATTTTAAAGTATTTGTGAGCAAACAACCAAATACACAAAATTCCCAATCTGAAGACTTACGATGCAATATTTCCAAATTTCAGTTTTTTTTCCACACATTTTTCCCAATTGGGCTTGGCCTGGTACTTTTCCAAAATTGGGCAAAACATTCGCTGCTTGGCAGGGTTCGGGCGACTGAGGCAAAACAATTTCATCCACGGGGAGCAAACTTCGCGTTTTAAATAAAGAAGGGAGAAAAAAACTTCGCCCTAATTTCAGAGTAAATCCATTTGCAAACTATAAATAACAAGCGCATGTTCACAGTAGGGAGCGACTAAGCAAATCAATACACGAGGATCTGCAAGTGCAACATACCTGTCAATTACGCTACCGAGTCCGTAGACTGTGCCCGCTGTAACTGACCTGGTTAAATCAGATTTGCCAATACATTGTTAACGTCTCTGATTAGCGAACAGAGTGTTGACTATCCAATCAGATCTGTGATAACATACCACATATGTTGTTGCTATCCAATCAGATCTGTGATAACATACCACATGTGTTGTTGACTATCCAATTAGATCTGTGATAACATACCACATATGTTGTTGACTATCCCATCAGATCTGTGATAACATACCACATCAGATTGTTGAATGTCCAATCAGATCTGTGATAACATACCACATATGGTCTTCTGCAACTTCAATCAGAATAAGCTCTCATCCTGTGTAAATTCATCAATTAAAAATACTAACAAAAACTGATTAGCATTGAAGTTCGGGTGGGTTCATTGTATTGAGTAAAGAGTTTTATCCTTTTCGCACACTACGGGGACTTCTTTTATTTTAGAAAATAATTATAACAAATTGCACCTACTTGTTATTTAATTCCAGAAGAAAACGTGCGAATGTTTCCAATTATCAGTTACTGCAAACAAATAACACCATCAGCGTATATATCAAGGAGGAAAAAGTTGTTAACGATCATTTCACGTTTGTATTTTCAACTATCAAAAACTACAAGCCATTGCAGACATGCAAAAATGTAAAAAAAAATAATTAACTTTTGCTTTTTGTGTTGTTTTCAACATTAATTAACTAGTTATATGATAAGTTACATACTGGTGGTGTGGGTGATTCTGGCCACTTTACGATGTTTTACTTTTCGAGATCTTATAAAGTTAAGTACTGTTCACAATTAAACTTTACAACAATAATCATTGGTACAAAATCACATTGTTGTTATTTTTAGCCAAACTGGCGGTAATGAAAGTTACACTAGGCTATAGATAACAAGCGTATTTGCGTTATTTTGCAATCAAAATAACCAAAAACGTAAGTAAATTCATAATAAAGCGTACAAAAACGCAAATACAAATTTAATAACTTAATTCCAGAAAAAAAACTTGCGTCACGAAACGCAATTCTTACGAACACCGGGCTTATTTTTTTAGACTGTTAGTTTATAGATAGATAGTTAATATACCGTCCTATGAAAAAAAGAAGGCAGTCTTTCGAGCGGTTATCAATCTTTTGGATATTATTGTAATTATTCGTAGACCCGTCCGATTTCTACTTTCATTTTCTGAAATAATCAAAATGGCCACTCGTAATTGTTTGATGTTATGTACACGACTTTTTTGAATTCCATGTGTATAAATAATATAGTAACCTTAGTAGATTTTGTTATTATATTTTATATATCACTCCCTAAATAACCCAATTGAGTAATAAAAAAAAACAATTAAGCTCAAAAGTAAGGGGTAAACATTTTTGCTAAAACTCTATTGAATTTACAAAAACCCTATTTTCAAAAACAGGGGGTGATTACCCAATATACCCCAAAAGTTATCTAAAGCCCTGGAACATAAACGACATTTATCGTACAGGCTAGAATTTGGTACATTACCAGTATGTATTGCATACTGGAGAATAACTCGCAAAGTCTAAACATAATAACGCATGATCGTGAATCCAGTCAAAATTTTCATACAATCCAATTTCAATGATTTCTTAAATAGCAATGAACAGAACGCGTATTTATTTTACAAATGCAGATGCCATGGACAGCTAATTTTAACGAAAACACGTGTTTGGAATTACAGTGAGATGGTGTATTTTAACTCACACGCTGTGACGTTATTTGATGTAAATGAAGTAAACATATAACACTTTCGCAATGCCTAAAATTATCTATATATATATATGATAGATAATTGGCATTGCGAAAGTGTTATTTTCGGAAAAAATGCTCACTATTATGTAAGATCCTCTGTTAACTTGTAGCGTTTTTAAAGTGTTATAGTCTAAACCATATTAATGCCATACTGTTTGAAAAACTCAAGCATAACATTATTCTATTCGTCATTTGTGAGCAGTAGGTGGGTAGGGTGTAGCAGGAATGATTATAAATATGGACTATGAAGCAACAATTAGCTATAAAAACACTAAAGATTATTTAATTTTATTTGTATTAATTGGATAAAATAAACATATGAAGTACTTCTAGAAGGCATGCATATAACAATTATATAATACAATACAAGTCGTGTATAACTAGCAGCAAATGTCACTTCTCCCTGATCCGTTCTGACTTCTCCCTAATTTCCTTTCAAGAGAGAAGTGACTTCTCCCTAAAATTTGACACTAAGCCGACCCCTGAATACAACAATATAAAGAAGTGAAACTACAGCTGCTGGAGCAGTATTGAATTCTCTTTATACACAATTAGTTGGTCCTTTATTTAAGGCAAGGCAAGTGACCAACTGCCCAAACAGCACAAAACAGCACACAACAGCACAATACAAAACAACATACATAACACATAAATGAATAAAGCTGGGGTCACCGCCTTGGAACGGTCAATGCAAAGCATTTGGGGTATAAACCGGTTTTAGAGCTCTCAACCTCACGCTTGGCCCAGCAATATGCATGATACATTTAAGTGTAAATAAAATTTAACCTCCTTCAACGTTTAATTTCTTTTGTTTACAATCCATGTTTATCCAAAACTTATCAAAAATCATCGTTCTGTGTTCATCATCTACGTTTGGACATTGTCTTGTTTTGCTGGTTTTAGTGCACTTTTGTCCCACAATTTCTTGGACAAAGCAATCGTCCATCACGTTCAACGCAATACGATTTTACATCTGAATCTTTATCTTTCAACACCCCTAACTTCTCTTTTGAAATGATCTTTCGGAACTTGTTTTCTTTTGCAACCTTTTCTTTCAGTAACATTAGTTTCTATCACTTTTTGGTGGTCAATTACATTGTTGTCCATAGTGTAGTCATATATCTTAGCTTCGAGGATCAGGGTCTTTCGAAGCTGGGTCTGCTACATCGTTATCAAATGATATATCAGAAGGTTCATCGTTATCCGATAGGTGGTTGTTATTTTTAATATCAAGTTTTGTAGCTATTAACATTTCATCATCATTACCAAGTTTTGTCTCGATAGAAATGGGTTCGTTTCTGGTTTCATTTGTTTCAGAAGTTGATTTGTCGATTTCAGTTAACTTGTCTTTTTCGTCACTTGTAGATTCGCGTTCCTCATTTTTTGGCCCCTGTATAGTAAAACTTCTCCTCTCTGACCTAGAATCGTCAGTATTAAAATGAGGCTCAGATTGTTTTTTTAAGGCCAGATTTACTAAGATTCTATCTCTAGAAAACATATTTACTTTCGAATTCTGTACAAATGTAAAGACAACGTTTTGTACCGTCTTTTTACAAATCTGTTTAGCGAAATCTCATCTTCTTGACTCGCCAGTGTTAATTGTAAATGCAACAACCCTGGTTTCAGTATTCTTGAACGATGTTGAATGGTTAATGGAATCCCTGATGTATCCAAAACCGTTAAAGTCAATGGATCACATATAGTAACGATTGTTTCAGGTGCCTATGTTTGTGAATGGCACGTACAGGTGATTTTTTGCAAAGACAAAATCACTCCAAAGATTTATTCCACCAAATTTCGACATTCTGATAGATTTAGTATTTGAATGTTTGGCAGACACGGAAGGGAACACACAATTGATAATGTACACTCAGTGAGGTTCAACCAATACAACCGTCTGGCATCACAGAGTTCTTTAACAATCAAACAGTCTATATTTGCGGAATGAAAACGTAATTGAGCACACGGAAAAAGAAATTCTAAGAATGCGACCGAAAGTTTCAGAATGATTTGTAAATCGATCACAGCTCAAGCTGATTGTCCATAGAAAAGTGCCTTCATTAAATTGAATTAGTATGTACTATTTCGTGAAATCTCATGTTTGTCAATGCTATACTTTGAAGTAGTTCGTGCGGATCCGCAGAGCAAAATATTTTAACTCAAATGAATTCGGGTAGGTTACCCAGTTGAGCCATATGAAACAGCCATGTACCTGAAAAATAAAAGATTCTGAAATACGACAGCCTACTTTATGGCGACACGTTTAGTCCTGAAATAACACAGAAGTGCAATTGAACTTATTATATTTTTAAGTTAATAGCGTTGTCGTTAAAAAGAAATAATCTTAAATAACGATAGATTTAAGTTTCTGTTTCAACAATGTGTTCACTCTTCAGTAATGTACCATGCAATAGTAATGTGATATATAAAGCAAACATCAAAAGATGCCCGAGACCTTACAGACGGATGCACACATATGTAGAATTTCGTATTTTTCAATGTATATACATATTAGAAAACAAAAAAGACAAACAAATCTGTTAGCGATTAAGTCACAAAAGCCATTGTGCGAAAAGGTCGTATCTCGTTTATTTTGTTGATAGTAGGATATTTTCACTTCACTATTATTATACAACACTCAAAATTACAGATCTGCAAATTTATACATTACATCGGTTGAATCAAATATATTCATTTTTTACGAGTTAAAAAGAAGATACAGCATGCAAAATGTATTCAATTTTTTTTAATACAGCGCACACTTGTTACAATGTTCATGTTCATGTTGTTTTTTTTTACAAATTTTCCATCAAATACAATAACATTCGGTGAATAAGTGTTATTAAATACATACAACACATATTAAGAATACTTACATTAGCTGTTCTTCCAAAAAGAATTGAGATTACACAAAATCGATCATCCGCACTTAGTACAGATAGAGATACGAGTTTTTGACGGACAAGTACGGCATTAAATGAAAAATTCCCAAATAATCACATGGTTACTGCTTAATCGCCTGGTTGGCTAGGAGGTTAGACATTTTTGCACGGAAAGCGGGTTTTTATCATCACCGTGATATTTTAAAAATCTGTTTTAGCGCCAAAACCTAGTTACGACATTTTCGTACGGAGCCGACGATATAATATATTACAATAAATCATTATAATATTATTATGCCAATCAAACATTTTTGAAAAAAGAGAGTTAAATACTCAAGCAAAGAATCACAACGACGCACAAAGACACACAAAGACGCACAATGACATACATAAAACTAATTATTAATACTTTTATTATATATTACAATAAATCATTATAATATGTTAATTAATGCAAATCAAACACATAACGACGCACAAATTACATTGATGGTGTTAGAAAGAGATGTGTGAGCGGTACTGTGCCTCAATTCACCACTTTTAAAAGGTTATTTTGCGATTTTGTCCAAAGTTGTAAAAGTTAAAACATATTTGCTTGAATAAAGTTACACGTATAGGTTCATTAATTCGTGCAGTTTTTTCGAAATTTGAAAATCATATTTGTCGTCAGTACCGGTGTCTGTCTCTTTGGACTTGTTTTTATTGTCGTTTATGCAATATTCTCTATAAAGCTATTCATTTCATTCAACAGGGTGTAGAAATGCTCACTGTGTATAAAATTAATATCCATTTTTTGCACTGAAGATGGAACGTTTTTTGGGAATACATGTAGAGATGTGCGCGTTTTACCCCATAATTTACGATTAACGGGTAAAGGACAAGTATATTAAAATATGCGCATTCATGGTCCAGTGTACAACGTTTATTGCACTTGACACAATAATTAATAATAAGTCTGCGCGGCTAATGAAATGCATGATTGACACCAAGACAAATCACCTCTGCCTACTTCACCACGTTCTTCGACGTGTTTGGGATTAAGGGACATGTGTCAGAAAACGTCCAGTACAAATCAATCAATAACATCAAAACGACAAAACTACGTGTACTTTAAATGACCGATATTTAAAATTTCAAGTGCTGTGACGTCACTTTATATTTAGCAACGTAGACTGTGTGAACAATGTACGCTCGCTTTGCGCACTTATTTCCATTAATTGTCAGTGTAGAGTTCGACATATAAGGCCTCCGAAAAAATAATAAGATAGAAATCGGCATCGCCTAAGTTGTTGATTTAACTAATTAACCTTGTCAGTGGTTTTCGCGTTTGGATTATCGTTTATATTTCCCTTTATCTCATTTTTAGCGAGGCTGTTTTCAGAGAAAACCCGAGCTATTGTCATAGCCAGCTCGTCGTCCGCCGTCGTGCTAAAACCTTAACATTGGCCATTACTTTTTGAATATTGAAGATACCACCTTAATAATTGGCATGCATGTGTATCTCATGGAGCTGCATATTTTGAGTGGTAACATTTCAAGGTGAACATCATCCTGCAAGGTCTAGGGTCGAAAAAACAAAGTCAAGGGAAGTAATAAGCTTTAAATGGACATAGTTATCTGACCTGCCCACGTATATATTTTTGTTAAATAAATAAAAGCGGCGCAGTAGGCGGCATTGTGTTTCTGACAAACACATTGTGGTAAAAGGTCAAGGTGAAGGTCATCCTTTACGGTCTACGGTAAAAAATACAAATTTAAGGGAAGTAATAAGCTTTAAAAAGGGAGAAAATTATTCAATATTGAACATAGCCACTTTATATATTTGGCATGCATGTGTATCTCATGGAGCTGCACATTTCGAGTGGTCAATCACAGTCACGGTAGTGGCTTTTAATTATTTGCTACTAAAAATAGAGATTTGTTAGAGACAATTATTTTCAAGGGAAGTAATTTATATAATTATAAATCTCGTATTATATATTTCCTTACCAAGAATTGAAGTTCTTTTCACATTTACTGTACATATTTATTATTTTGATTATTTATAACTCAAATGATTGATTTGTTTTTTTAAAATGATATAATTATAATTTCTTTGATGTTCATCACATAACTGTGGACTTATGTCCATAGATATATGATCAACTCTGGCTATGATCTCTTTTAAACCACAGGCCTTGGTTGTCAGTGATGATTGACATGGTCATAATTGACTGTGAGACCCTCCCACCCCCCACCCCCGGTTGGATTGGACAAAATTCAAGGGAAGTGATAAGATTTAAAGGGAGATGATTTTTATACCTGCCAAATGATAAATAGCAATTTTATTTCAAAGCGGCGCAATAGGGGGCATTGTGTTTTAACAAGATCCACCCTGTGCATATGATTTATGAGAAAGGAATTTTGGCTATGATATATTTTGGCAGAACTATGATCCATTCTCTGTTTTCCAGTAAAGGATATATAGTACCAAAATTGTGTGTTTTCATCTCATTATATTGGTGAATTTTGGTGTTATGTGTACATTAGTCTAAGATATGCAAACGTAGCATAGTAAAATGGGCCCAATGCCAATACGTGCTTAACCCTATTAGCGTTTTTTTTCTAGTGGTTTGGGCAATTTGCATTCCACAACATACTTTGCAGGCTTAACAGAACTCCACATTGGCACCCTAAATTAAAAACACTATATCAACTCCAATAAATACCTTTCATCGTAAGTCATGATTCGCATAAAGGAATGTGGATACATATCAAGTATATATAACAACATTTTGAAAACAAAGTGTATTTTAATAATCATCTTGACTCAAGATTCTTGAGTAATTGTATTTGTAAGATATTAGTGGTATTAGATACATGCATTTTTTCGGCGTAGCTGTATACGCCAGCTTTTCACCTTAGCCTGTCCTTTGTAAGCGACCAATCAATTTGAATATAAAATTTCCCGCCGGTAGGCCTGCAACTTTTCGCAGTAAAAAAGCGTGCAATCTACAAACAGATTTTACATTAACATATGTTATTCCATCGACTTTCTATTTTTGGGAAGAATAGGGTATGAAAAGGGATACTACAGTTCGTTTAGCAACGATGTCAACTGCGTATTCAGCATGAAACAATTATATCTCTAATAATAAGGTTTGAGAGATAGAGCAGTTTCACACTCAATTCTCGACATCAATACAGAGTGTGTGCCCCTTTATATTTAGAAGAACGTCAGCGCCAGAGCGTTTGCACTTAAAGGCTGTGTTCTCATATTTGGTAATTACTACGATATTGCATTCTGTGCACTCATGAAGTTTAGATCATATAAGTATTGTTGTTCAGTAACCTGATATACGCTTTGACGAAACTATTTAAAATTGTTTTCGAAATTGACCATTAAACGCGTTATTGTTTAAAGCTTTACACAAGCCGTCGTTCCAGCAGTGGAATTGTTACCTCACTTTAATGCATTGCATTCCAACCCGCAAGGTATCAAGGTCAGTTTGCGATCAGTTACAGAAATCGTTATATAAACGCTTTCGAGTAAACTATGTGCACCTGAAGTTTATTTTGATCAGAAAGATACTAAATAAAGATATTCGGCGATATTATTATGGTATGTCAAGCATAGATTTTAATGTGTTTTCAACAATAGCATGATACGTACCAAATTTGATTAATTTAATTAGAAATATTTATCCATTTAGAGGAATTTATTAAGCATGAGCTAGATAATTCACGATACTATTAATAATGGAATCAAATAAGATTCGAGTGTTGCCGGTTGACCTATATGCTTTCATTTTTTTATGCTTCTTGTGTTTTTCCATTTTGTAAATATAGACATAATAATATCTAATAAAGCGAAATAAGCCGGGAAAATCTGAAGCAACACCTCGTAATTGATGTGCGTGTACTGCACAGAAAAAAGGCATTCGCTATTTTTGATCTCATAGATATAACTTTTGATCGTTCATAAACACCGACCACAATAGACGCCGTATATCTTTTTTAAAAAGATATTTCTTGTTTCTTCTGTCCACAGTCTTTCTTGCTTATAGAGTTTCATCGATAGTAAACATGGGTAAATTGTCTGCAATACCAAATACACACCAACATGCAACATTCTTATACGTTCTGTAATAAGTGCAACAGTAATTAAATATTACTGAAATGTGACATGTTAATAATTTATCATGCTTTTAATGACTGGCTAGGTGCCTTCTAGGGTATTACACACCTGTCCTCCTTTAGAACATGAGATATACCATCCCTAAATTATCTGGCCATTAAAGGTCCACCATATCTTTATACACGTTTGCAGCTTATATTACATTTACATATCAGCAATAAATCTAGAAATGGTTTCCATTGAAGCATGAAATCTGCTTAGGATGTACCATAATAATTGCTTTAAACACATACTGGAGATGCCAGCACCTGTATGGCAGAAGTGTACAACACGCTCTCTTGCGTGACGAATCAAAATTGTTTGCAATGCTTTACATACCTAGGGGTACTCAAATTAACATTATTATAAAATATATACGTGCACATATTTTGTTTAACTAGATTCAGCAAAGTCAATTTTTATGACGCGATATTTAAACATGGCGTTTTCAATAGCACTATTATATTTTTTATACCAATCCTTTAAATACTCCACTCTTGTTGAACAATATATTTGCATGATGTTAAAGCTCATAATTTATCAACTATATGCGTCATAGACAGCAATGCACCCATTAAATGTGTTTTGACACATACACAAATTTTGTAAATTTAGGGTTAATCTTGTATTAAGAGACCACTCAAGGTCAGTAACCAAAAGACGTCTCTTAATAAAATGATTTTTTAAAAATGTTAAAATAAAAAGACCAATCTGGAAAACAGTAAAATCATCATCATGGACAAATCTATAGACCAATTCTGTGCCACCAGTTTAGCATTTAAATAATCCAGATATTATAGTGTAGTTACAAATATCATATAGCTTGCAATTTGACTAGTTATAATCCAACAAAACACCGTTGCCGTTATTGACAACAAATGTATTGTGTATGTCTTTGTGCGTCTTTGTGCGTCTTTGTGCGTTTTTGTGTGTCGTTGTGCGTCTTTGTGTGTCTTTGTGTGTCTTTGTGCGTCTTAGCAGCATTTAGTAGGACCGATTTATTTTCTTATGAAAAATATTTACTTTTGTATGTTTGGTATTCTGCTATGGAGGCGACCGTTATAACATGGTTAATAATTAATGTGTTCGACTGTCGTGTTATTTTCATATTAACCCTATTAAATGGCAAATCCTTGAATCTGGTAACAACTAGAAATCATTGTCCTTTAAAACCAACTAGTCTATCGTATGACATGTTTGTTTTCTAAAAGTATTTTACCAGCGTAATGTATGGCGTGGATCAGGCCACGTTTAGGATGTTTCACTTCATACATAAGATGTACCACTTAGCCCTGGAACAAACATGTTTTGATTGATGGAGATAATGTGTTACATTCCGGATCCGAAACGGATACCACCAGCGTGTGCGAACCAAAGATATGGTGGTTGTTCAACGGCAGGGCTAAAACCGTACACAAACATGTTTAATGTAACTTTAGCATAAATAATTCTCGTTTCATACATATTATGGCTTCATATTGGTTTAACTCGCATCTTCTGGCAAACAAAAACTAAAGAGGAATAACAAACACATTTTTGTAATTTCTGTTTCAATTCTATACATAATTATATATTAAAGGGGTATTTTCACGTTTTGGTAAATTGACAAAATTGAAAAAAGTTGTTTCAGAATCGCAAATTTTCGTTTAAGTTATGATATTTGTGAGGAAACAGTAATACTGAACATTTACCAATCTCTAAAATAGCCATTATATGCATCTTTTTACGTTTTAAAAACCTGAACATTATAAAGCGTTGCGACGCGAAACGATTGAATACTTTGGAGAGTTCTGTTGTTGTCGTTATATTTTGGGAAACTATGAGGATTGCTTATATAAGTAATCAAAGCGCTGAAGGCACTGAATTTGTTCGCTGTTGTATAATCTTAGACGCAACTCAGTTTTCAAAATTATGTTATAGCTTTTTATGTTACAAGTTTGAAATGACCACAACCCATTCAAATTTATAAAGAGTGTGTCTTAATACACAGGTCGAGATGTGTTTTTTTTTCTCAAATCATTGATACAGCTAATCAGTGTGCACAGGCTAATCTTATTTGATCTGCATAAAGCCCCGTTTTCCCTGAAAGCAGCCAATATGTACATATTTCAATGATAAACACTAGACTGGCCAACATTGTCTTACAAGCTGTTAAATACACACTATGTACTGTACCAGTGAGAACAGGCAGATGCGATGGTTAAAGCAGACGCTTTTAGCATTCTGTCGTCTGCTAAATTTTACTGGAGTTATCCACACAGGCAGTCACGGGTTACTGTTCCTAGCGTAGCTAAGGCATACTGATTTGCAAAACTCCGTCTGCATTATTTGTGATTTTACGCTTAAAAATAAAAAATACATCCACACATAGCAGGAGCACGGATGGTCGAGTGGTTTAAGCGGAAAACCTTTTACTCCAGGATTCCAGGGGCCAGTTGTTCGAGCCCAGTGGAGGGTTACTTTTTTTTTGTTAATTGTATTCTTGCTTTTTACTGGAGATTTTTAGGTCCAATCTTTAAATTTATCAATTAAAAGCATTTCAAAATCTGTAAAAAGGCCCCTTTTACACCTAAGGCAACATTGAGATATTTTTCGTAACATTTGGCATCTGATTCGAACGTAAGTTTGTATCCGAATACATGGTCACTGTATTAACTGCAACCATTTCATTTACACTTTGAAACAAGCCGAAAATGGCGCATTGTTAAGTTAATATGCTAAATACATTTGAGTTGATTTAAACCAATTTTTAAGATTACCTCAGGACGACAAAGCCATTGCGTTTGTATATCGCTGAAACGGATTTGTTGTTTACCTGACCTACTTTCTAGCTACATTTGGAATAATAGGATGTAAGTTAATTGCGCCTCTCTGTCCCGGAACATACAGTTTTTGATGGCTTGAGATAATTTGTTTAAGTCCAGGTCCGAAACGAATACGACCAGCTAGTGCGATTTAAAGATACGGCGAATAGGTGGTGATTTGATAAATTTAGCTTCTAATTAACCCATTTATGCCGAGTGGACTCTCCCATCCTTCTAAATTGGAACAATTCATTTCCAAAATTAGGGCTGTCTGGTATATTTATTTCCATTTTTATAATATTTCTTACACAAATTCCTTTAAGCAAACAGCGCAGACCCTGATGAGACGCCGCATCACGCTAGGGATAAATGGGTTAAAAAAACAGTTTTCAACGTTGCGTCGTTAGAAGAATAGATGACATAACATTTTTGAACTATACAAATAATAAAAATAAAACTCTTAACTCATTGATTAATTAAAATACTTAGCGATACTTAGCGACAGCCAAGCGCACGTGCACATCCGATAGCTCTTAGTGCGTATTCGATAGCTATAAAGAGAATAACAGGTTACTGTCCCATCGTTTTGTAATATATCAGGCAAGGCTTAGAATAATATAACGGCGAGGCTTGCCTTGACATTGAAATTGACATTTTCAGGATGTTGTCAATATTGAAATAAGCGTGTTAATTCGTTTGTTTAAACGTTGAGGATTAGCATACAGTTATCATTTGCCTTGACTTTCTGTGCAACACTTGCGAGTGCAATGACTATATCGATATTTAAGACTTATTGTCCCATTGATGACGTCATTTAACTTTGTAGTGCGGGCTGTGGTTATTAAAAAAAAATAACCGTTTTTTTGTGATTGATGACTTTAAACTAGAATAAAATATATGCGTTCTTGGTATAAAATTGTTTGTTTTGTTGAACCTGATTAATGTTGATAAAAATTGTTGACTTTATTGCAAATCCCACATAACTCGAAACATTGACTGATATAAGAACTTCCTGTTGACCATGATATAAAAAAATATACCAGGCAACGTTATATCAGGCAGATATCAATGCGGTGGTATGATAAAAAGTTGATATCATATTGCTTCCGTATGCACGTACATCCTGTGTAAGGCGTGCGTACGTAATTTTTATTTAAACCTTATACACGAGCCTGTATGAAACCCGGAACACGATCAACTATAAATAAAGCAGAATCATCAACACTGGTGTCAGTGTATCATAAATCAGACAACGTGTCATTCTATTGAGCTCGGAAAATGGTCCGCCGCATTAAACAGCCTGTAAGTAGACAGTTTCGATTTTTTTTTTAAATTCTTTGCTTAAAAATTGTTTAAGAAATGTTTAATACGAAGTAGAAGTATTATATAGGTTCGGTGCTTTTTATTGATTGATTAACCTGTTCGTAGAAAATAACTGTTGTGTTTAACCCATGTATGCCTTATGGACTCTCCCATCCTTCTAAAGTGGATCAATTTATTTCCAAAATTAGGGATGTTTAGTATGTCTATTTCTATATTTAGAATATTTCTTACAGAAAATCTTTTAAGCAAACATCGCAGACCCTGATCTGGGTCTACGCTGTTTGACAAGGCCTTTTTTCTAGACGCTAGGCATAAATGGGTTAAACATATGAACTCACAGGGAAACTTTTTTGACCTTTTTTATATAGAATTCCACAGATTCGTTGGTCAGGGTCAGCCAAAAAGATCATACTATAATCATATGTTTTGAAGACCAGTGGCAAACAAAAAAGGTCATATGAGATTGTATAATATCAGATAGGTTTGGGTTTCATGTTTAATCAAACCCCGCCCGCCTTATCGCGATCTAGTTCTGATGCTATACAAAAAATGATTAACATTTAAACAGTGCCAATTCCGACATATCTTTTCATGAATCGGTTCCTTCAATTATTTAAAAAAAAATAATTTCTGACACGATTCCTTCATACACTTTTCAACATATTTCACACGGTAACATATTCAGGACATGACAACATACTGTTCGTTGCAATTGTTGCAGACCCCTCAACATAACTTTACTTGAGATGCGTGTTTTACGGATAACTAAGGATTCTTGAGTCTCATTTCAACGAATAGTACATGTATTCACCAGATAATCTGTTTTAAGAAAATCTTCTGCGAGCGACTCTCCCCCCAAATGTTAAGGGGCACTTGGAGATATGTATGTTTTACTTTTTTTATAGCGGACAAAAGTCGTATAACTTGCGTTAAATGTATTTTCGCAGTTATTACCGTTTTGAATTTCTTTTTTTGTTTTTACTTATATATAAAGCAACCTATAAACTAAATGATGCTAACATATATCTGTCCGACACAGTTATCTTTCGCAATGATTGTGCAACTTCTATTGGCATTGTGTTTTGTGCTTAAAGGATGCAAATAGAAATTGCATCGTGCGTAATTTCGCCCTATGTCTTTCTGTATGTCATTCCGATTGCCATTCTGTCCGTTTGTTTGATGGAGCAAAATCATGCAAGTATTGACGAGATTAACGTGAAGCTTCATGTCACCATAGAGGGCTTAAAGGGGAAATCCAGAGAACACGGACCGTGACACTTTTGAGAATTTTTTTTATTTTATTGCGCGGAGACCCCCATAGGATTAAAAGTGTTTAAGTAAACATGTACCTGGGCATTGAGATTACGTGTACAGTATAAGACCCACGCATATCTTGTAAGTATTAAGTGTGTGTAGGGACTACCATAGGTTTAAACGTATTTAAATAAAACATTGTACAGTTTACACGGATATCGAGATTAAGTGTAACGTATACCGTATAAGAACCGCAAATATCTTGTAGATGTAATAAGAGTATGCCTGTAAGACCGTCACTGATTTGTTTATAGTCCGTTTCGTGCGTGGGGCATAACTCCGTTAGTATTGAAGGTTGAATAACTATAATTCCTTGTACAATTATCGTACAGGTTATTTCCCTTAGTTTTTTTTCTCATGAACACAGAATCGTATCGAAAGTATTGAATATGTATTCTTTTTTGGATATAACTCTCTTTGTATTAAAGAAAACCTTGCAAAAATTCATGTTATGAGAATGAACATTAAGAAAGAGTGCAAAGTACAAATATCTTGACTCTATTTTTCAGTATTTCAAAGTTGTTTTTTAAATGTTTATTTAATGGTTTACACTAGATAAATAACACTTGCCTGTTTTTATAACATGTATTTTGAATGTCAAGTTCGATCTTTTTGCTCAAAACAATACTGTGAGGATGTTGGCTCTTAGAGTGACCGCATTTAAAAAAAGTTTCGACAGCGTAATACATGCTTAACAAAGGAGATTAATGATTTCCTTACCTTTTGTGGCAGACACAAACAACACTATGTTTAACACAAATGCTTAAGTTATAATTTATATAATATCTGGTACATTTTATATATTTTTTTAAAGAAGCTCTTTGTTTAAAGAAAAGTAATTTTTTCCGCTCCAGTTTCTTTAAAACGAAAGAAACAGAGGGTCCTGGATGCATCTATTATTTAAAGGACATATCGACTTCTAATATGCTTTTATAATTTCCCCAATACTTTAAAAGCGACACCACATGGATCAATTGGAATACGATCCTGATTGCTTCCTTTCTTATGGTTTATTTTATTTCGATTTACAGCCAGTTCCGTTCGTGCACTTCATGGACACTGAGTCGATCCAGGTGATTACAATCAAGGGGAGAGCACCACACGGTGCATCCAGGTAGGGCTGGTTTGAAATTCAAACATATATGTGTACATGTCCGATCCGACGCTCAAAGCCCACGCCATGAAAAGACTTGAAATTGTTCTGGACCTGAAAACACAGGAAACACCTGAAAATCTTTTCATCGCCAAGTGTATGTGTAGTTAAATTTTCTCAACGAAAGAGTCGGATAAATTATAATATAATATATACGTTATATAACTATTTTTATGAAAAGAACTTATCACCAAGTTCACCACTTGTTACTTTTATTTAACGTTTTATACATTAACTGTTGCAGATTCTCCGTATACCTTCAACGCGGGGCGGACGCAGAACCGCACGAGATTGCGTTCGTGTTCGATGCGCGGTTTAACTTCGGCAATGACCACAACAAAATAGTGACCAACTCTAAGAAAGGGGGTGCCTGGGGGAAGGAGGAACACAGACATCTTGCATTCCCATTTTATCACGACCAAGATTTCAAAATCAAAATCACGGTGGATGATGACTCCTTTAAAGTAAGAAAACCTCGGTTTGTGATTTTATCTTGGAGCGAAAAACTCTACATTTGTAAAATACAAAAGATTTTTAAAGAACATGCGCTATAATGTTCAAAACATGTTGTGTTTTCAATACTGAATTATTTATAAGTGATGGCCAACTGTAAAGATAAAATGTCGATTTTTCCAAACTCTCCATCTTATACGTCATATATTAATGTTTACCTGTAAAAGTTCCGTTCTTTCGTAGACAGACTTTCTGTTCTTTTGTTTTGAAAACGCACACACATATACTTGTCTAATCTCTCATATCATTGAAATTAATATCATTTTTAATATATTTCAAAAAAATTCCGAAATAATGATCTTGAAAACAACAACATCAGCGTGGCATAACAAACAACAAACGCTAACCCTATTTTATTAATTACCGGTCAGTAAGTCACTTTATATTCATTTCGTTACAGATGAAGGTCAACGGTCAAACGTTCCTGGAGTATGAACAGAAGCTGTCCATGAAATCAATCAACTGCATTCGGATACAAAATGACATCCTCATTCACGAAGTCAAGCTTATGTAGATTATACCTTGATTTCGTGGTCCAAATGGCGACCTATTAAGAAGGTCTTTGCATGTGTTTTTTCACACAGTCAAGTAGATGTATCGCAAAGATATCAGTGGAGCAACACAGAAGGGTCGTCATAAAATTCAGTTTATTTAATTATCCTTATAAATATACTTATCTGTTGAATTGCGTCGATAATCACCATCCTGTAAATCTAAGACAGTATGTACATGTGTAACCAATTTGTTAGTATATCCATAAATAAACATAAATTTGAATACTTGCGTTTGTTTTTAATGGAAGTAATTTTAAATGCTATTTATTCTGTATAAAGAAATCCAACATTGTTAACAGCGTTTTCAACACGATATTACAATTAAACGTTGCAAACTTCAAATTTAATGCTGTTAATTGTATTAAATAGTTCAACACACTAGAACAAATTTAACAGTAACTTCAAAATGTAAGACCTCATTCATAAAATAATTTCACAGAATAAAAAAATTAGTATGTTGATTTTTTTTTTACATATATCGGCGTAATGAACGAGGAAATAAATAACCTCTTTTGGTGTCATACATCAAATGTTGTTTGTACTTCAATTAAAATCACAATGGCCAAGTGCCTGCTTATACAGATATGTTTACTCGTATTTGTTCAAGGGCCAAACATTGTCTATTTGTCATATGAACAAATCTTTGTAAATGAGTAGGGATTTCCCAAGAGTGTATATGTTCTTTTTATCCGTAAAATTCTCGACTGCTCTAAAAAGAAATATGATGAAATTCAAATTCCTTAGATTTCTATAACTACTTCTTCTGATCTTTAATTCGTGTAAATGATTCATCAACGTTTCATCAGCTAAATTGGTTTCGGTAACACTCGATTAAGCAAGTACACTTTCATGATATATTAAGGACAGTTGATTTGTAAATGTGTTTATTGTTCAAATGTATTTTAACCATTTGTTTTTCCCGTTTCGTTGTAATAAAAATACTTATATCTACAAATGTGCCAAGTTTGTTGCTTTTATCAAAAAGTGAGCAATTCCACCGAATACAAGCACCATATGATCCCACTTAAGAAAACATAGCCTATGGGCTTATTTCCACTGGCGAGTAAATTAGCGCTAATCCCTTTGTGTATCAGGGGAAATAAAACACATCTGCGCATTCGTATTGCGAGGAAGTGTACTGTGGGCCCTTTCATGTGAGAATAATTTGCAGTAGGCCCATTATTAAAAAATCATAACTCGACAGCCAGCTGGGGGGCTGGGCCCCTGGGCCCAGTGCCTGGGTACGGGCCTGCTGTATATACTAGAGCTATAACGATTCGGTTCGATGCATCGAAAAACCGGTTCAACGTCTCCGATTCGATTTCGATACCAATACGGCCAATTTCGATTCGATTCACTGCAATCCCGATTGATCCGCATTTTAAACCTTACTTTCCAAATCTGTCGTCTAAACTTTCTTGTCATTATAACGGTCGATCAGATCTCCGCCCTCAATAACTTTTATTCATAAAATACCGGATTATTACGCTGGTGGAAAATGTATCGGCATGTTTTGTTTATTTACAGCGCGCGCTTTCAGTGTATAAGCTCCGCCCATAATTATTGCAGAATAACCCATAGACGATTTTCTTCTTTGCTTATATTAAATTTGGCACGTGCCGTGTTAGAATTGCATACACATGTATATATATATATTATTTTGTATAAACGTATACGTTTTTCGGATTTTTCTTTTTTCATTTATGTGGTACAACGACAGTCGGTTAACCGGTTTACCGCCCGAATATCGAAACAGGTTAACCGGTTACGGATTTGCTAAGGTTTGTCATCCCTTTTGTAATACGTCTAGTGAATGGTCAGTAGCCAATATGGCATCCAATGAATGAATGAATACAATGCTGAGCATTTCATCAGCCAGTAAAATGGCTTCTTAAACCACGCTGAAAGACGCATCGTTAAAATTAAAATCAAAAGTATGGGGACATTTTGGGCTTCGCGAAGGTTCTGATGCAAAGGCAACTTGCAAGACGTGTTTCGTTGACGTAAGTTGAAATCAGTCAGTTGGTTTGTTTACTTAACTGTGTGCATTCTGTTAAGAAGTCAACTGGAAGTTGTTTATATACTTACATGTTTGTTTTTGTTTAGTTTTCTGTTAAACACATGTGATACAGGGTGCATTTTATGTTATTTAAGAATAACTCAACACAACAGGAAGTTTTGTTCAATATATTTGATACTTATAAAACAATGTGCGTTTTTAAATTTTATTTGAAAAATTAAACACTTTAATTGTACAACATAATAACTTAATCAGTTAATAACAAATACCAAACATATTAATTCATGCACTCGACAAACCAAACATGAAATAGTTTGCAAAATAAGCTGCAAATAATTTAATTTGAATCGAAAATAATCGAATCGGTACCATTTGGTATCGAAATCGAATCGAATCAATTGATGAGTGAATCGTTACAGCTCTAGTATATACCAGGTGCGAAACATCGAGCACCAGACGCCGCCTCACGCAACCCAACTGGAGAAGCAAAGCCATCGTACTAATTGATAACGTTTCTGCAGTCTGTTTGGACAATGAATCTTACCTCTACTCTTCAGCCGTCACCTCGGTTGAAAACTTAAAATGTTTAACGTGGGGCAAAGTGCGCATTGCTACATCAAGTGACGAGAACATGCGCCAATTTTAGAGATCATCGAGGCGGATGTCCCAAATACTCGTTCTGATCCCCCACCTTCCCTACAGAGCTTCTATGTGATTAGAGACCAATTATCTACGGTTGACGGTGTCGTTATTTAAAAAATATCGACTGGTAATTCCCCATGCTCTGAGACAGACTATATTAGCATTGCTTCATTCTGCACACCAATGTGTCACATCGATGACATCTAGGGCGGAGCAATCAGTATTCTGGTCAGGAATCACAGCCGACCTAAGTGATATGAGGAAGAAGTGTACACACTGCAATAGAATGGCACCAACTATTGGTAACACACTGGTCTACCATTCCAGAGGTCCCCGGTTCAATTCCTGGCCGGTGCACTGGACATTTCAGAAATGCTTCAAGTTTTTCCAACCCAACTAGAGATGTACTGGTATGAAACCCAGGTAATTCTCGCGTGGATCGATGCTATACACTGAGCACGTAAAAGAACCAAGGGATCTATTCGCAAAGAGCTAGACCAAAGGTATCGCACCCGGATTCCTTGCATCTCAATACTTTCTCTTCTGCTTGCTGTCTCGTCAGCAAAAAAACAACAACAAAGGACACCATTGAAAATAAGTGCTTGGCACTTTCAAGGGTTATCCTTGACCGCAAGGTCAAAAGAAATACATTCATCTGAATTCTCATCAAAATTCTCCACCGACACTATTGGTGGACGCTGAATACCCTTTTCAATGCATATGTGCTGACTTCTTTCATCATATTTCATAATAACTATCTTGTGATTATCGACAGACATTCAAATCGTAGAAATATCTACAAATGGATACACAGGTCTTATTGACAGTTTGAGAAAAACGTGTGTCACTTTCGGGATACCAGATGAACTGGCGTCAGATGGTGGCCCGGAATTTACCTCTTTGTGAACTCGGGATTTCTTAAAAACTTGGGGAGTACACCATAGACTGTCATCTGTGGCAAACCCTCACAGTAATTGTAGAGCGGAGGTTGGTGTTAAAACAGTCAAACGGATGCTCACTGAAAACACTGGACCAAATGGCGAGCTCAACACTGATGCTTATCAACGCGCTATCCTACAGTACCGGAACACCACCGACCGTGATACAAAACTTTCACTAGCTATGTGTGTTTCCGGTCGTGCCGTAAAGGACGTTATACCCATTCTCACAGGCCGCTACTTACCTCATGAAACATGCAAGGCACTTTTCACCTGCGAGAAGCTGCTCTTAACACAGACATATGAAGGTCGAGGAACGCCTATCTGAACATTCCCGGCGCTTGGCGCCACTTAAAATTGGCGACCTTGTTAGGATTCAAAATCAGACTGGCCGTTACCTATTAAAATGGGACAAACAAGACAGTTCATCGAAGTTCGTTAATTGACCAATATGCATTACGAGTAAACGGCTCCCTACGCAACAGGAAGTTCTTGCACAGTTATACACCTGTGTATTCACCCCAGCTCGACAGATGATTTCTACTGATATGCAGGGCGTATACATACCCGCCCATCAGTCAAATACTTCTATGTCGCTTCGTCAGCAAAACCCTGCCCCTTTACACGTATCTATGGACATTGGTCATACTGAACCCCTAGCTGAAAATGCCAGGCTTCCATATGACATGGCTATTGATCCTCAGGACACCCCGTGTGACAATACATCTCCCTGCGACCGCTCCTATTCCAGTGGCTCCAAAATCACCCACAGTAGCGCCGCCTCAATCAGTGCCTCAACAACGTGTACCATCAACAGCGGAACCATCTACAGCTGTGAATCCAACTCACACACCTCCCCGACGTTCGTCAAGATCGCGTTAACCTTCAATTTGGTTTAAGGATTATGTGCAGTTAATAACGGGGCATAATAATCCCCATAGTATGGGTCAATAACGGGGCATAATAATCCCCATAGTATGGGTCAGTTTGACCTACCATGAGTGGTCACATGTCTTGTTTTTCATAATCTATAAACATATGTATTCAACTAAAATTTACGTTTTAAGTGTACAAATATATCTCAGTTTGCAGGTAGCAAAACACTTTGTCATATGTTCAATTGAAATCAGTGATTTTGATTCTATTAATTTTAAACTCACAACTTAACCAACACTAAAGGACTATACCAATGACTCAAGAGGGGAAAGAGGAATATGACTATATTACTATCTGTATAATGTATTGCTCATTATAATCTCATTCTGTTTTCATTTCATTCTTATCATGTTTCAGTCAAATTGCCAATTAAGTACAATACATGTATATTACTTAGCGATACTAAGCGATAGCTAAGACGAACGCAAGGAAAGCTATGACGTGCACATCCGATAGCTCTTTGTGCGTATTCGAAAGCTATAAAGTGGATATTATATTTCTGCCATTATGATATGAACTGTAAATAAAGCAGATTCATCAACACTGGTTTCAGTGTATCATAAAAAGGACATCGTGTTACTATATTGAACTCGGAAAATGGTCCGCCACATCAAACAGCCTGTAAGTAGACAGTCTCGATTTTTTTTAATTCTTTGCTAAAACATTGCTAACGAAATGTTTAATACGAAGTAGAAGTATTATATAGGATAGGGGCTGTTTATTGATTTATTAACCTGTTCGTAGAAAATAACTGTTGTGTGTAAAATATGAATCCCACAGGGAAACGTTATTAACCTTTTTGATATTTACTTCCACAGATTCGTTGGTCAGGGTCAGACAAAACGATCATATTATAATCACATGTTTTTAACCCTTTGCATGCTGGGAAATTTGTCGTCTGCTAAAATGTCGTCTGCAGAATTTCTAAAATTAGCATTTTCTTCGATTTTTTTCAAAGAATACTATCAGAATAGCAAACAGTTTGGATCCTGATGAGACGCCACGTTCTGTGGCGTCTCATCTGGATCCAAACTGTTTGCAAAGGCCTATAAAATTCAGCTCCAGCGCTTTAAGGGTTAAGACCAGTGGCAAACAAAAAAGGTCATATGAGATTGTATAATGTCACATAGGTTTAGGTTTAATGTATTCATGTTTAATCAAACCCCGCCCGCCTTATCGCGATCAAGTGCCGATATACAAAAATGGTTTACATTTAAACAGTGCAATTCAGACATATCTTGCTTGTCATGAATTGGTTCCTTCAACTTTTTTAAGAATTACATTTTTCTGACACGATTCCGTCATACACTTTTCAACATATCTCACACCGTAACATATTCGGTTGTGTTTGTTACGTTAAGGTTCATGTAGAGGCTTCATTTTGAAAAATGTGGGACCCCTAGCATTGAACTCAAATTTGACTAAAGGAAGAGTGCCACATGGAAAATGTATACATATATGCTTTAAAGGATGTTTTTCCTTCAAACTGCTACCAGTTTTGTACATCAACGTATCATAACATCCACAAAATCAATCAAAATACAAAGCGATTTTAACACTAAAATATACATTATTTTCAAAAATCTGAATCATGTTTATTCCACGTATTTCGGCGGAAAATTATATAACTAGTGAATAATATCGACATTGACGAGGGCAAGTTACGCTTAAATAGTAAAAAAAGTTTACATATCTAGAAATATCAAAACTCGAACACATGTCATTTCATCACCATGGGGGCAGCCATTTTTCAATTAATAAAATAAAAAGAAACATGCTAAAAACTCACTCATCGCCTAATTGACATTCCAGACGGTTGATGATGACAAATGCATTGGATTGTAATCTTTCCGTTGATGTTTGCAAACTGCACGATCAGACCTCATAAACACTCAAAAGAATAACTATGTAAGAAGCATTTCACCAATGTTTAAAATCGTTGTCGAATCACACGACATATATTATTGCGCATAAAATAGTACGCTTACAGACTGATAGAAAGATCGATACGTAACTCTGTTCAATTCATCACGGTATACTATTCTATCGATAATATATAATAAAACATCGCTTTAACAATCTTAAAGTAGAAATAATTCTTTAAATGGAGTTTTTAATAACGAAAGTGAAAACAACGGAAGTTGAATGGATATTCTGTGAGATGCACTTCGGCTCCAGAAAAACAATACAAATAAACTAAAAAAGACGTGTGGGGGACAATTTTCAGCTGGAAAATGTTTGTTATAAGGTAAGTGATGATATCTCTACGTGGTCATTTCTATTATTTAGTGCGATCTCTTGCTGATTAATGTTAATAGTTGTTTTACTAGTTGCCACCCAACTGTCAAACTAAGTATGTGTTTTCTAAGGTATGTGTATACACATACCCGGTTTTCTCACCACTGCACGTGGTTTCGACCGATTTGTTTTGCACGTTTTTCTACGGATCACATCGATGGCCACGCTTTCAAAATGGGTAGAAGGAATCGAAATATAAAATCAATCGTTTTGCCAATTTCTTTATATTCCTTTACAATTTTATATGTCGTCTGCAATCTATTTCGATTTGAGATGGTTTAAAATTTGCAATTTGGTTGAGAGGTAAATAACAAAATTGTTAAGCCTTTGAAATAGAATTGTGACTCTTATTATCCACCATACCTGGAATTTTAAAAAGTAGTTACGTTTAAGTTATTTTTAGAACTTTGTTTAGGATATTTATCCAAAAAATGCAGTTGAATAAAAACTCATTTGTTGTTTTATGACAATACTTTTCTGTGTAATGTTGCTAACTTGACCTTGTATATGTATATAGCTTTGTATTTATTCAACTTAAGGTAGTGCATATCCTTCCTAACTTTAGATTGAGATTTTGTAAATTAGTTTAAAAATGTATTGGTTTTAAACCAATATATGAATAAAGCACACAAATATTGACTGTCAAAAATGTGTTTATGTTATTCTATCTGTCTTTAGCTTTAAAATGATATATAGTTTGACCATATTGTACCACATTCAACGAAGAAAAACCAAAGCGAAGTTTTAATGAATTTTATCCCCCCCATGAACCTTAAATATTTAACCCATTCATGCCTAGTGTCCTGAAAAAAGGACATTGCAAACAGCGTAGACCCAGATGAGACGCCGCATAATGCGGCGTCTCATCTGGGTCTGCGCTGTTTGCTTAAAGGATTTTCTTTATGAAATATTCTAAATATAAAAATAAATATACTTGACACCCCTAATTTTGGAAATAAATTGATCCAATTTAGAAGGATGGGAGAGTCCACTTGGCATAAATGGGTTAAAATAGTTTGAGGACTGTTTTACATTAAGATCGATAACAAAATTATTAAACAATTAAAATGTTAAGGGGCACTTGGAGATACGTATGTTTTACTTTTTATATAGCGGACAAAATGCGTATCACTTGCGTTAAATGTATTAACGCAGCTATTCCCGTTTTGAATTTCGTTTTTGTTTTATGTATATATAAAGCAACCTTTAAACTATATGATGTTAATGTTTGCGGGGATCTTTCGCAATGATTGTGCAACTACTATTGGCATTGTGATTTGTTCCTCCGGGATGCAAATAGAAATTGCATCGTCCGTAATTTCGCCCTCCGTCTGTCCGTATGTCATTCCGATCGCCATTCTGTCCTCTTGATTTATGGAGCAAATCCATACACGAATTGAAGAGACTCGCGTGAAGCATCTTTTCACCATAGAGGGCAGAAAGGGGAAATCCATAGAGGGCCTAAAGGGGGAAATCCAGAGAACACGGACAGTTGCTCTTTAATAGGATTTACAGAGTATTGCCCTTTAATTGATTAAATTTCATATTATTGCACAGAGTCTCCCTTAGGATTTAAAGTGTTTAAGTATGTACTTGGACATTGAGATTAAGTGTTCTGTATTGGACCCACAAATATCGTGTAAGTGTTAATATAAAGTTTATGATGGGACTGCCAGAGGGTTAAAAGTATTTAAATACAACATTGTACAGTTTACACGGATAATGAGATTAAGTGTAACGTATAATGTATAAGAACCGTAAAAGTCTTGTAGATGTAATAAGAGTATGTCAGTCAGACCGTCACTTATTTTTTAGCGTCCATTTCGTGCGCGGAGCATAACTCTGTTATTATGGGAGGTTGAATAACTTTAATTCCTTGTACAATTATCGTACATATTATTTCCCTTAGTTTATTGTTTATGAACAAAGAATCATATCGAAAGTAATGAATATTTATTCTTTTAAGATATAATTCTCTTTGTATTTGTATGAGGATGAACATTAAGAAACAGTTCAAAGTACAAATATCTTAACTCTATTTTTCAGTAATGCACAGTTGTTGTTTAAATGTTTATCTACTAGTTTACAATACATAAATTACACTTGCCTGTTTGTGTATGCATGTCTTTCAATGCGGAGTTCGATCTTTTTGCTAATAACAACACTGTGAGGATGTTGGCTCTTAGAGTGACATCATTTGTTTTAAGTTTTGACAGTGTAATACATGCTAAACAAAGGAGAATAATGATTTCCATACCTGTTGTGGCAGATACAAACAACACTATGTTTAACTGAAACTTACATGATTAATGCTTAAGTTATAATTTATATAATATCTGGTACGTTTATATATATTTGAACGCAGCACTTTGTTTTAAGTAACGTTAATTTTCCGCTCCAATAAAAATACGTTTTTTTTTCAAATTTCAAACGAAATAAACATGGATCATGGCTGCATCTTATTTAAAGGACATATCGACGTCTTTTATGCTTTCATAGTTTCTCAAATACTTTAAAAGCGACGCCCCACATGATTCAATTGGCATACGGTCCATATAGCTTCCTTTCTTATGGTTTATTTTATTTCGATTTATAGTCAGTTCCGTTCGTGCACTTCATAGACACTGAGTCGATTCAGGTGATCACAATCAAGGGGAGAGCACCTAGCGGTGCATCCAGGTAGGGCATGTTTAACCCATTTATGCCTAGTGGACTCTTCCCATCCTTCTAAACTGGATCAATTTAATTCCAAAATTAGGGATGTCTTGTATATTTATTTCTATATTTAGAATATTTCTTACAGAAATGCCTTAAAGCAAACAGCGCAGACCCTGATGAGACGCCGCATCATGCGGTGTCATCTGGGTCTACGCTGTTTGCCAAGGCCTTTTTCGAGACGCTAGGCATAAATGGGCTAAAATTCAAATTATAAATGCGAAAATGTCCGAAAACGGTAAGAGTCCGACGCTCCATGCATATGCAATGAAAAGACTTGAAATTGTTCTAGACCTGAAAACACAACGTTTTACCGCCAATTTTATTTGTTGTTAAATGATCTTAAAAAGTGTCGGATAACTTATAATAAACTATAAACGTCATTTAAAATTATTGGTTACTATTATTTAACGTTTCATACATTAACTGTTGCAGATTCTCCGTATACCTTCAGCACGGGGCGGAAGCAGAACCGCACGAGATTGCGTTCGTGTTCGATGCGCGGTTTAACTTCAGCGGGGACCACAACAAAGTAGTGACCAACTCTAAGAAAGGGGGCGCCTGGGGTACGGAGGAACACAGAAATCTTCCATTCCCATTTCATCCAGACCAGGATTTCAAAATCAAAATCACGGTGGATGATGACTCCTTTAAAGTAAGAAAACCTCGGTTTGTGGTTTTATCTTGAAGAACAAAAACTCTACATTTGTAAAATACAGAAGAATTACCAAGAACATAAGCTATAATGTTCAAAACGTGTTAGTTTTGTTTTTCAATAATTAATAATTTATAAGTGATTTTAAACTGTAAAGATATAATGTCGAGTTTTCCAAACTCCCCATATTATACGTCATAAAATAGTGTTTAAGCGTTCAATTATTTCGTAAACAAATTTTCTGTTCTTTTGTTTTGAAAACGCACACATACTTGTCTAACTTATCATATTATTGACGTCTGCGAAATTAATATCAATTTTAATAAATTTCAACACAATTCCGAAATAATGTCTTTAAAACATCCATCAGCGTGGCATAACAAACAACACACGTTAACCCCTATTTAAGTAATTTCCGGTCAGTAAGTAACTCTAGATTCTTTCCGTCACAGATGAAGGTCAACGGTCAAAAGTTCCTGGAGTATGAACAGAAGCTCTCCATGAAATCAATCAACTGCATTCGGATACAGAATGACATCATCATTCACGAAGTCGAGCTTGGGTAGATTATACCTAAATTTCGTGGTTCCAAATGGCGGCATATTAAGAAGGTCTTTGCAAGTGTTTTTTTTGCACACAGTCCAGTAGATGCGTGACAAAAATATGAGTGAAGCAAGACAAAATGGTCGTCATAAAATTCAGCTTATTTCATTAAAACGATGAATATACTTATCTGTTGAATTACGTCAATAAACAACGTCTTGTAAATCTAAGGTATTATGTTGAACGTGTGCAGCCAACTTGTTATTCTATGATTAAAGAATTAAAAATTGTAGTACTTGCGTTTGTTTTAACTGCAAGCAAGTTTAAATGCTGGCTGTACTGTATAAAGAAATCCAACAGTGTAAACAGCGTTTTCCACACAATATTACAATTCAAATTTCCCAACTTTAAACTTCATCCTCAGTATGTTAATAAATAGTTCAACACACTAGATTAAAAGAACAGTGATTGAAACATATGCGACCTAATTAATAAAATAATTTAACAGAATAGACAAGAAAAGCCGACAATGTGCCGTTGTAAGTTTATTAGCAACCAGCTTAAGTGCTTTTTCATACATGTATGCATAATCTTGATTGTCCATACTTCAATATAAAAATCTACATTTGTATGTGACCTGCAGTAAAATATTACCATAACATTAGCATGTTGAAAACATAAATACATACACAGGCGTAATGAACGAGGAAATTAATAATATTTTGGTATCATACATTAAATGTTGTTTGCACTTCAATTAAAATCACAATCACCAAGTGCCCGCTGATACACAGGTACGTGAAACAATGTTGGTCCTTATATGTATAAACTAGGAGAATATGTATTATGTTTTATCTTTCATTATATATATATAAGGGCCAACACAATTTTTAAGTACCTGTGCGTTGATACCGATATGTTTACTCGTATTTGTTTAAGGGCCAAACATTGTCTATTTGTCATATGAACACATCTTTGTAAATGAGAAGGGATTTCCCAATAGTGTACATGTTCTTTTTATCTGAAAATTTGTCGAGTGTACTAATAAAAATAAATATGATAAAATTGAAATTCCTTAGATTTTTTGAACTACTTCTTCTGACCTTTAATTCGTGTAAATGATTCATCAACCTTTCATCAGCTATATTTGTTTCGGTAACACTCGATTAAGAAAGTACACTTTCATAATATATTTAGGGCAGTTGATTTGTGAATGTGCTAATTTTTCAAAAGTATTTAAACAATTGTTTTTTCCCGTTGCGTTGTAATACTTCAAAACATTGTTTAAATTGTATGCTTTTGCCATCCATGCAATTACAGTGCGCCAAAAATGTCCATCATGATAACATTGTTTTTCTTATTTCAGCCATGTGAGATTTACAATGCTTTGGTAGTTATATAGACACACAATTTGCACATCCAAAATCGTGATTAATTTGCCGGTAAGTCTTGAGCTTGGGTTGGGATACGAGATCATGTTGCCATTGGTCGTCATACATACGTGAAAATGTCTCTTTAGCATGACACACAACGTTGTTCAGCGACAGGTTGCATATGAATTTAGACGTACATGTATACAGATCGAGTAAATTGTATTGTTCAAAAACACGTTTCACGTCCGAACATTACCCTTGGCTGTGTGCGTTATCCCACAAAACTACGTTCTTTGTAATTATATCTTCTGGCATTTGGACGAGACGGTCCCATAGGCGGGGCATGTTCAGGTGATGCCGCATGGTGGGCGCTTGCCATCCAGTATCGTCATAGATAGCCAAGTTCGAGGACGCCTAGAAACGACCGGATTGTTCTGTTTTGTATCATATCATATTTTACGTACTTTTTTTATAACCCCAGACCACAGAGCTGTAGTTCATCACCGGGATTACACTAGTGTCGTACAGTTTTTTGAAAAATTATAAATTAAGTCAATTTAATGCCTTAGCTTGTTTAACAAGCCACCAAGTGCGCGACCAGCCGATTTTGCTAATATATTTGCTGTCTCCGTGAAGTCAAGCGTATCTGTTAATACACAACACAAGTATTTATAACACGGTGTAACACTAATGCTATTCGTTTTTGTTGGATTAATTTTCATGCGCCAGTTTTTGCATCAGTCATTCACTTTTCTCAGCATGTTGTGTAAATTTTCTTCATTTTCCCTCAGGATAGTAATGACTAATGTCGTCCGCATGAAGAAGGATGCATACATTTTCACCGTAAATCATGAAAATATGTACATGTTTTCTGCTTTCTTATAGTATTCTGATTCGCTTATGCGGATGATTCTTTCGCATTTGTGAAATTTGATCTTCATCCAAACTGTCGTCTGCAAAAAATCGAAGTCGTAAAGTGCGGTCGATGCTTTCTTCCAATCGTGATACATCGACTATCTCCGGACACTCCGTAAGAGCAATCGTGCTACATCGGCTATCTCCGGACTCATAAAGCAATAAAACATCTGCAGAGTGTCCGTAAGAGAGCATTAAATCGTCTAATCCAGAGTGGCGTTCTTCATGTAAAGTGTTTACGATGCATATTAATCAATACGAGGCAAACGAGAACAATACAGCATGGGATATATAGCATTACTGAATATAAAGCTAAACTGTACATGTCAAATAACAATAAAGTACACTGTATTACTTCGTTACGGCGTAGCGTCGTGAGTGTAGGCGGATTTGAATGTCAAATTTAAAGGGATCTTTTCACGGTTTGGTAAATTGACAAAATTGGAAAAAGTTGTTTCAGATTTGAAAATTTTCATTTTAGTTATGATATTTGTGAGGAAACAGTATTACTGAACATTTACCATAGTCCAATATAGCCATTAAATGTATCTTTTGACGATTTAAAAACCTAAAAATTATAAAGCGTTGCAGCGCGAAACGATTGAATAATTTAGAGAGTTCTGTTGTTTTCGTTTAAATTTACGAAGCTACGAAGATTGCTTATATAAGGTATAAAATACTTAAATAGTGTATACCCGGCGGAATAGCCGAGATGGCTAGTGCGTGTTTACTTCTGACTTATTCCAGGACTCCGGGGGTCACTGGTTCAAGCCCTAGTACCGGCTACTTTTTTTCCTTTTTTAATTTTATTCTTGATTTTTTACTGGAGCTTTTAAGATCAAATGTTTACATTTATCAATATAAAGCATTTAATGACAAACTTCAAATTATGCCAAAATCTGTGAAAAGGCCCCTTTAAATAAACAGGATATTATATTGCTGCACTCATGATAAATATGTACATCATGTTTAAATTTATATTTTGATCATACGCATGTTTAATTTCATTTCCCTTGCATTCATGCGTAAATAAATTAACCGCACATAAACCTGGGCGCGCAAAATCTGACGGATAATGTATTTGCTTTTCATAGAGAAACCCGTGTAGGCGTTCAGTCAATCAGCCAATTACATGAGCCAGGGTGAAACCCGAAACACGCCGAAGTATAAATAAAGTCCGATTCACCAATACTGGTTCAGATTATAGGAAGGTACACAAGGTGTCACTCCATCGAGATCGAAAAATGGTTCACACGATCAAAAAGCCTGTAAGTACAACGCTTCGATTTCTTGTGTGTTATTTCGTTGCGTAAATATAGTTCAAACATGTTTAAAACGACGTGCACGTATTACATAGGCGATGTGCGTTTTGTTGCTTGATAAACCTCGCTGTGGAAAATTATATGTTTTTTATGCCAAATAGACTAAATAGTTGCATGTAATTTTAGGCCAGGGTCAAACTAAAAGGTTATTTGACCGTGTATACTGTCAGAAAAGTGTAGGTTTTGTTTATATATTTTATCGAAAACCGGCGCGATCCCGTGCCAACGCCATATACAAACTTTCTTATCAAAAAGTGCAAATTCTAAGATATTGTTTGATGATTCTTTATGGCTTACACTATGTAAAGAATTACATTTGTCTCATGTGATTCCGCCATAAACTTTAAAACTGATTTCACAAGGTAACATATTTGGGTTATTGCAACACACCGTGCATTGCAAGTGTTGCAAAACCCTCAAACAGAAATTAACTATACACTTATTTGGTGTTCAACGGCTAGCTTAAATCTCCGTGTCTCATGTTAATGTATAGAATATGAATTTACCAGATAAACCACTATACATCGACACAAAACATCTTGCCTATTGAAACATTTGAGCGGAGTTTTAATTTTTAGGAAATTATATTTGTTTACTGTGCGAGTTTCATGTTTCACTAAATCTGCCGATACAGGATAAACGGGTCTAAATGGGACAACGTTTGTTAAGTGACAATAGTTGTTTCAAACCTTCTTTTAATAGGTTACAATGCAGTAAATCATACCCGGTGCTACTATTTTGGTATTAAAAATACAATATATCATCGGCATCAACATTTAGTATGCAAACGTGACTTAAATTTAGATCTCATCGTCGTAACTATAATTTATGATGTAGTTACTTAAATGAACTAGGAATTTTGTATAATAACTAAATTTGGTAAAATAACAGGATTTGCGGGATCATCTTATTTTAATTGTAAGAAATGATCTGCATAACACATATAATTAATCACAGAGAATCATGTATTAGGTTCACAGATACAAACACTTATTATTAAACATTGTAACAACATATAACATCGATGTTTAGATGGTTAATGGAAAAACACAGAATAAACGTACAAGTATTTCATATCAAACTATAAAATATATATTTTACGAGTAGAAACACAAAAGAAAAGGTTTACTGAAGCATATTATATAATGTCAATATATTAACCCATTTATGCCTTGTGGACTCTCCCATCTTTCTAAGTTGGATCAATTTATTTCCAAAATTAGGAATGTCTAGTATATTTATTTCTATATTTAGAACAATTCTTACATAAATTCCTTTAAGCAAACAGCGTAGACCCAGATGAGACGCCACATCATGCGGCGTCTCATCTGGGTTTACGCTGTTTGCAATGTCCTTTTTTCAGGACGCTAGGCATGAATGGGTTAATTTATCATGTGCACCTTTCAGTAAATAAGTATTAGCTTAAACAAACTGATGACAGTATATTAAGTAAGTATTTCATAATCTAAATACAAATACAAATTATTAAAAATGGAGTTGAACTATCAAACTTTGTATTATTATGAAAAAATAGGTAAGGAAAAGGAAAAGAATATTTTCTATGAAACTCATTTAAATATTTAGTGAAGCAATCGTACAATCTATGTTTATTTCTTGATATGTTTGCTTCGGCTACAGCTTTTCTATCGCTTTTTATTTCAATACGATGAATAGTTAGCATTGAATTACTGTAAGACATGCATACAGAGACTAGATACATAAACCATGATCCTAAGTATCTTAGGCATTTTCAACTGCATATTTTAAGTTGAGAACAACGTCGGTAAATATAAAGCTAAACTAATTATTTAGACATAAAGCAATTCTTTATTAAAATATGAATTAATTAACGTCTGTTAAAGGTACACAGTCAATAAATACAATTATATACCAATTATTTAGACTTGTGTGAAGAAGAAAGTATCAAATTTGTTTTCCTTAAATACGAGACATGTCTAATCCAATGTGCTTTCTATAGGCACAAAGGCAAACATGTTATTCTTATAAATAAGCTCACTCAAATTATCCGCTATTGGTGAGTAATAAATAACACATTTAAACATACTTTTCGAGGTCATCATTATAATTAAGCCAAAGGAAACAGGTTTTACGTTTTTTTTAATTTTAAGGAAAGTATTTGATAGTTAACAAAGTGGCAAAGTGTTGAAAAACTCGTCCTTATTAAAGTTTTCATTTTCATGGCCCTACTGACAATGGTGTTGAACGTTTCAATTGTTATTTATCATACAGCAATTGTAGTTGAGTCAATATGTAATTTGTCAATATAGCCAATAACATTATTTGCTCTAAACATTTACACGTGTCCTTTGCTCACTTGAATCCGTTATTGATCAATCGAACGTATTGGGACACACATGACATGTCACTAAGTCAAAGGTCAAGGTCACTGTGATCTCTTATATAAAACTTTAGCATACGCTCTGAAAATTAAAGTGCTTTCACCTACAACTTTCTTCCACCTTAAACTTTGAAACTTCTTATGTACATTCACCTTGATGACACCCACATGCCACATCCACTTTTGGTTCACTAGGTCAAAGGTCAAGGTCACTGTGACCTCTAATATTATACTTTAACATACGCTTTAAAATCAAAGTGCTTCCACCTACAGCTTTAAAACTTCATATGTACATGCACCTTTATGATTTCCACACGCCCACACATATTTTTTTTTCAATATGTCTAAGGTCAAGGTCACTTTCACCTCTAATCTTATAATTTAAAATTCGCTCGTAAATTATCAAAGTGCTTCCACCTACAACTTTTATACTTACTATGTACATGCTCCTTGCTGAGTTCTACACGCCACACCCATTTTGGGGTCACTAGGTCTAAGGTCAAGGTCTTTTTTTCATGTTTAGCTCGGCTGTTTTCGGAAAAAACCCGAGGTATTGTCATAGCCAGCTCGTCGTGTCTGTCGTCGTGTCCGCCGTCCGCGTCGTGCTTAAACCTTAACATTTTGTCAAGGTTTTGAACATTGGCTCTAAAATCAAAGTGCTTCATCCTACAACTTTGAAACTTCATATGTATCTGCACCTTGATGAGTTCTACATGCCACATCCATTTTTGGGTCACTAGGTCAAAGGTCAAGGTCACTGTGGCCTCTAAAAAAATAATTCTGACAAGCTTTCATCTATTCAAAACTGCACCAGCAGCCGAGCGTGGCACCCGTTATGCGGTGCTCTTGTATGTCTGGGCCATGACCTTCTTGCGTGGTCGAGTTGTCGTAATACATTACCCGGCCTTGGCAACGCTGTTTGTTTGGTTTGGTTGATATGTCAACACACCAAGTGTGTGTTTACATTTACTTTATAGCCCCAGTTTTTCATCTCGTCGTCTCAACGTTTGTTTACGGTTGGTGTTCATGTAGGGCAATAATGTAATGTTAGAAAGTTACAATGCCAAATCTGTTTAGTGTTTTTGACAACTGCATTTGAAGCATCTGAACAAACACACACATGTTATGATAGAAAGATGAAATAGAAGAATTATTCACTCGCTGTAATTATTTATCTTCATGAAACAAATAATATTTTCTAAGAAGAAATTAACTTCTTTAAAATGATACATTGCTTAAGAAAGAATCATTCTTTCTTTGTAAACAAGTAGAACTTATAGAAAAGAATACAACAAAAGTTCTTTTTAAAAGTCGGATACGGGCAAGATTGACCATGCGGCGCAATAAAACAAAACAATTTTCTTTAGATCACAACGAATTTAGATACGGCAAATCCGAAGAACATCTTATGAAGTTGTATTGGCTCTATTGAAGAAATAATTATTCCTTATGGAAGAAATAATTGTTCCATATAAAGACTTTTGTTATTTGATAATAGGCTATACGTTCACCAAAACAACATACATACAATAAATTGCCATACAGATGTATTTTTTTCCTACTTTCAAAATACTTCAGACAGTGGAAAAACAATTTAAAAGGCGTAGTAGGCTGTTTTATGTGGAATGTTTGACATAGCATGAAGACTGTTTTACTATTGAGGTCAATAACAAAATAAACACAATCAAACATGTTTGAAAACACTTGCAGATAGTTCAGACGTTCGGTTTATGTACGCATGTATGTACTCGATATCGATGACCGACATAACTTTTTTTTAAATCTTTAGAAATAATTTCCGTTTGAAGGTATTTAAAGAAAATATTGTTCATTGGTAGATTTTCAAAGCGAGAAAGTTAAGAGTATAAGAGTAACAACTCTTTTTTCCAATTTTAATGGAGATATTGCCCTTTGCTTATTTTGTGTAGCCCTTTTGCTGTATGGAGCAAAAACGTACAACCATCCAAGCATTAAACAGATTTACATAAAATTGCATTGATTTTCTTAACTTAGATTGCTTAAAGGGGAGGTGAAAAGAACACGGATCATATTAACAGAGTATTGTCCCTTGATTAAATTCAATATTCTTTTTCAGAGACTATCTGAGGATTAAGAGTTTGTAATTTAACCTCCGTGCACAGATAAGGGGATTAAGTGTAAAGTTTAAGAGCCACACATATGTGTAGTCCGTTTCTTTTGTTGAGCAAATCTGCGGTAGTAATTAATGTTGATTAACTATACTGTATTGTGCTGGATAATACTGGTTATTGCCCTAAGTTCATTTTGCATAAACAAAGCATTAATTAAAAAAAATAATTAAAATATAACTCTCTTACTATAGACGGGAATCGTGCACAAGTTGATATTATGATAAGGAACATTGACAAACAGTGCAAAATGTAAAATATCTTTAGTTTTTTCTCATTATTTCAGAGTTATTTTTTTTGTTCATTTTAAGCTTTTCAATAAAAAAACACACAACTGTTTTCATATATTTCCTATCTCAAGTTCGATCTTTTTGGGAAAAACAATACTTTGGAGGCACTCGGCTCTTACAGTGACAGCATTTCAGAAATGTTTTATCAGCGTAATACATATTTAATGACGGAGATTTATGAATTCCCTACCCGTGTTGGTGGACATAAACATACATATGTATAACCGAAACTTACGCAATCAATGCTATAATGATAATTTATACTATTACATTGAGCAACAACCTATGTTAAGCATATATTTGGAAAAAGCTCTTTGTTGTAAGCAAAGAAAGACCTACGGTCCGGAAAAGATCTTTTCTTGCATATGTTCTACAAAAGAAATTAAGGGCCGTTAATTCATCTATTATTTAATGGACTTATCGATGTTTAATAAACTTTCTTTTTTTTCACATACACTTCAAAAGCGACAGGACACACATCAAATTCCTTACAAGCCTGGCGGCTTCCTTGCTTACGATCTAATTTATTTCGATTTGCAGTCAGTTCCGTTCGTGCACCACATGGACACTGAGTCAATCCAGGAGATCACAATCAAGGGTAAAGCACCCAACGGCGCATCCAGGTACGGCATTTTTAAATTCAAATTATAAATGTGAACATGTCCGAAAACGGAACAAATCCAGCGTTCAAACACCATGATCAGAAAAGACTTGAAATTGTTGTAGACATGAAAATACAACATTTGATCGCCAAATGTATAACTTGTTTACTGTTGTTTAACGAAGTGATGGATACCTTAGAATATAATACATGATCGGTTAAACTATTGTGTATGAAGCGAACTCAGTTTTACCATTTAAAAACACCAAATACATCTGTCGACTTTCACTGGTTAATATCAATCATCGTTGTATACATAAATTGTTGCAGATTCTCCGTGTACCTCCAACACGGATCGGAAGATGAACCGCACGAGATTGCGTTCGTGTTCGATGCACGGTTTAACTTTGGCAATGACCACAACAAGATCGTGACTAACTGCAAGAAGGGAGGCGCCTGGGGTACGGAGGAACACAGACATCTTGCATTCCCTTTTCATCCAGAACAGGATTTCAAGATCAAAATCACGGTGGATGATCACTCCTTTAAAGTAAGACAACCTCGGTTTATGATTTTAGCTTGAAGCGTTAAACTCTATATGTATTAAGCAGAAAGGAATGCCCAGAACGAAAGCCATAGATTCAAAACGTGTTCTCGAATGATTAATACTATGTTATATAAAGTAAACTTTATGTATATATTGTCGATTTTTGAAAATTGTAAATCTTATAGTCATATAATAAGACTTAAAGGTATGATGTTTTCATAGACGGAGTTTATGTTTCTTTTTTAAACGCACACACAAATTATTGTGTAAACTAACAATGGTTTATTAACGTCAGCGAAATGCGTATCATCTTAAATATCTTAAACACAATCCCGAAACGATTATCTAGTCAAAATCCGTCAGCGTCGCGTAATTATACAACAAACGTGCTCTTCTATTATATAAAAAGTAAGTAACTTTTGAATGCTTTCCATCACAGATGAAGGTCAACGGTGAAAAGTTTCTGGAATATGAACAGAAGCTGTCCATGAAAGCAATCAACTGCATCAGGATACAGAATAACATCGTTATTGAAGAAATCAAACTTAAATAGACTGTACCTACGTGATTCAATATGACGGCCTAGTTGGTAACATACGAAGGTCTTAGCAGGTGTTTTTTTTATACAGTCCTGCAGATGCATGGTAAAGATATTCGTGTAGCAACACTGAAGGGTTGTCATAAAGTGCAGCGTATTTCATTAACACGATGAATGTATTTATCTGTTAAATTACATTATTAAAAAAGGCCTGAATATCTAATGTACTATGTCAAATGTGTGTAACCAACTAATTACTGTATGAATAATTACACATAAACTGTGTTGCTTTTGTTTATTTAAATGCTATTAAGTTTAAATGCTGGTGGTGCTATAGAGAGAAAACCCACAGCATAAATATAGCTGGCCACATTACTAAACGTTATCATATTTAACATTTCGAGCGTATTTACCAAATGAATAAACAGCATAACATACATTTCTGTAAGCAATTTAATTTGTTGAAAACAAAACAAGCCGACGACTTGCATATAATCATGCAGACTGTGTTCTTCGTATCACACATGCATGATCTGGATTTTCTACTCTTCATTTCAAAAATCTATAATTTTATTTAACAAGCATTGGTTATGAAACAATAACACTTACACAAATACTGCATTGGTGTTTTATTTGAAGAACTTTCTTACTACCATGAAAACCTTACAAGGAACAATACCTGTATACCCAACTATTAACCCATTTATGCCTATTGGACTCTGTCATTCTTCTAAATTGGATCAATTTATTTTCAAAATTAGGGATGTCTAGTATATTTATTTCTATATTTAGAATATTTCTTACAGAAATTCATTTAAGCAAACAGCGCAGACTCTGATGAGACGCCGCATTATGCGGCGTCTCATCAGGGTCTACGCTGTTTGCCAAGGCCTTTTTTCTAGACGCTAGGCATAAATGGGTTAACAATGACGAAATAACATGATTAATGTTATGATAGTTTTTCAATGACACTTCGAATGTATTTATTTCAGCAAATATATTTAAATAATTTAAATAATTTAAAACGATACAAGGCTGTAAAATAAAACGAACTTTAAAGCAGTAATATTGATACATTTTCTCTTCCTGCACGGGGCAACCGAAGATTAAACCTCAATCTTACTTTTTTCCGCACATTGAAATATTTGTTTTCATTCTTTATTGTTTATCCGACAACATTTACATTGATATAGACTTTTATGTCAATATTTTGTTTTCGCAATCATAAGCAAACATATAAATTTGAATGAATAAGGAACCTATCTTTTGGTACCACTAATCCAATGCCGTTTGCTCTTGAAAATGAAAAGCATAGGGATCAAGTGTAAGCCGATGCCGATGTGTTTGCTCGTATTTGTTGCATGTCCAAACGTTGTCTATTTGTCGTATAAACACATCTGAACCGATGAGTGGGGATTTCCTTAAAGTGTTCATGTACTTTGTACATGAACAAGTTTTCGACTGTACATAAGATTAATTAAACAAATCGTAGATTTTCTGAACTATTTCTGAAGGCTTAACCTTTTATTCTAAGTTCATTATTATTCATCGACGCTTTTGTCTTGTTTTATATATATATATATATATATATATATATATATATACTCGCTGTAGAACGTGCATTTTTGGTGAGTAAATATGTTAATTGTTCAGAGTAAATTAAAAAAAACACACACTATTTTACATAGTTTAAAACATTGTTTAAGTTTTATGTGTTTGTGCTTTATGCAATTATAGTTTGAAACAAACAAACAATGTGCATTATATTTATAAAATTAGAAAACTGTGCTTACGCTTATGTTGAATCAGAATAAGATAGTAAGATAGTATAAAACACCTTTAATACCATTGCCAAATAAACTAATACTTGCAAATACATACCTGATTCGATTAAAGGATTTGTGGTTATAGGCGTACGGTCAAAATATCCTTACATACCATACCCGTAGACAGGGGGGGGGGGGGGGGGGGTGCGTTGGGTGCGTTCGCACCCAATATTTTTTGACGACTAAATAAAATTGTACTATAAGTTGCAGCCAACTTTATTCGACGCAATATCGGTTATTTCTCTTTTCACCGGAATGCAGTGAGTCTTTGTATTTAAGCGTTACCATAATGTTGAATTCAATAGGCTACCAACAGGTCACCATATGATTAACCCTTTGCATGCAAGGTAATTTGTCTTCTGCTAAAATTTCGTCTGCTGAATTTCTAAAATTAGCATTTTCTTCGATTTTTTTTCAAAGAATACTATCAGAATAGCAAACAGTTTGGATCCTGATAAGACGCCGTGTTCTGTGGCGTCTCATCAGGATCCAAACTGTTTGCAAAGTCCTTCAAAATTCGGTTCCCGCACTGAAAGGGTTAATTTCTCGATGAAGTCATGTCCAAGATAGCTCCACATACAGAACTTTCCACAATGTTTTAATTATGTCAAACTTGACACTTGAAAATATGTCCTACTCTTAAACAGTTGTTAAAATTAATTTAAAACGTTATAGCATCTGATCAGATGGACGTTAACGTTTAATGTTCATTAACCGTGACGGATCTTGAGCATAATAGTCAAATGAGTCAATATTTTTGTTAAGGACTTTGAAGTCATAGGGCCAGCAGTTTGTGGTTATAGGGTCTTGTCACGTAATTGCGTATTGTTCGCGGAGAACACACAGTAACAACTAAAGTTCATTTCTGTTTTCATCGAGATTTATTTCTGTTAAATAATTTCTAACACAACGCTTCTAATGTTCATGAAGTACAATTTTACAGCGCGGCGGCCTATTGGCCGCTACGTCAAGAAAGCGTGACTTCTCTACTCGATTGTCAAACTTAGGGCCCCTCTTCATACAACGCAGATGCCAATTTATACAATAATGGACAAATAAATTGGGTGACGGCTGTCTGGATGATTGACTTTAACATGAGTTGAATTACCTGATACGGGATGGCTTTATGTGTGACTTATATATCTTGTGCATATATATGCCAATAATTAAGCGAGACCACGTTTGTTTAACTGCATAGTTAAAGTTCACCTGTCATTTAACATGAAAATATCCACAAATTAACAGTGCTGCATGTGCTTACCATAGACATAACTAATTAGTGAACCCAGCCATGGGCAATAACTTGGTGCATTTTTCTCGTCTAATTTGACGATGACATATGATGCCCATTTATGCATTTCTTCATGAAGACAGATATTATGTATTCAGTTACACCGAACAAGGAATATACATGAAATACACCAATTATGCGACACACCTCATTTTCATTAAAGAAAGATTTTATATTTTATGATTTAAAATCTTTAGAAAGATCAAATCCTGAATGACAAGTGTCTTACAATATCATGTATCAATGTTAAATAACGTTGATCGATTGTCCACGTAACACTACAGGCGTTGTTTTACTAGTGACCTCCTGTGCTGTCCATTCGAAGTAGGTATTGCCCGGGTTGAATATGTACCTGTTGCTGTCAAGTAGATGTCTTGGTTTGTTGTTTTCTGTCTATGTTGATTCATGGGTGATGTTATCTACCATTGTTGTCGTGAAGAAGCTCTATCTATCGCCAAGCTGTGTAGGCAAATCGCACGTGGTCGGTTGCACTCATCTGCGTATCAAGGTTCACATCGAGGCTGGATATGTCATCGTGGTTTCTGTTGTTTTTGTCGCTGAACCAGCCGTCATCACGTCGTTGTTTCTGTTGTTGAATCCATCGTAATAGTGTCTCTGGATAGGGTGTTGATGCGTACCGCGTTGCTTATCAATTGTGACGTCTGTTAAAACCTTTGTGATCGCATTGTTGTTTCTGTTGTTGTTGATTGTACTTTTTTTCTTGGTTCCAGCGTCTTCATTTCTCTTGGGACATTAAGATCTTCTATTGGCCATAATGCTCACGAGGTATTAACTATAGCAGTGTTCTCCTTGATGTCTTAGGCCTCGGAAGTATCATTCCAAATGCGTTATCTACGCACGTCAAACAGTTGAACGGCTGCATCTACTCTATAGTGTTTAACGTCACAAGTATTGTGTCCAGTGTTGCGTCACTTGTTGTCCTTCGAAATATTCTGGCGTTGGTATTCTTTTAGCGATAGAACCAGGTATTCATCTTGAGAGTAAACGCCGCGATGTTCCATTCTAATTATGTTGTTTGTTTCTTCTATTCGTTGTGGAAGGCGTTGTCTCGCGAAGTCGCTCTTCTTCGGCGTTGTCTTAAAATCTCGATCTTTTATATGCGTTGTGGTGATACAAGTATCAGTTGTTCAAAATGATGGCAAACATTTATAAATATCCCCTTAGTTATTGTTAAATATCGTCATGACAACTTACTGTGAAATCTTATTCAAAAAATAAATTCTTTGCAACGAAAAAATATTAGTCAACTCCTCAAAACATACTTCGGATAAGTACATGACAGTTTGACATCTGACAACCTATGATTACTATTTCGCCGATTGGTATTTTTTTATTTTACGCACGTGCAGCCAGTAAATTTTTGACAGGCGTGCGCCATTTTATTGCCCTAGAGTATTGGGTAATGACAGACGTACCTGTTCATATCATGATTTCATACACCTCATCTTTACCACTAAAGTTTTGCCGTTGGGCATACATTTATTGACAGGCTTGACCTGTGCACTTGTAAAATTGTGCAAATATGACAAGGCAGACTTTTATATATATGCATTCATAATATAAGAACACGTATCGGTATACTTCAAAATTCAGGTCTTTACTCCTAATCGAACCACTCAAATAATTTTTATGCGACATCGCATCTTCTGTCCATAGCGTAATTTGCTTCGATGGCACAGGGATAAATTCTCTAACACATGAGGACGCTAAGGTTATCACAACCTCGGGCTCGGTATGTCCGAACGCTGATCAGTCAGCCGTGCTCATAAAATATAATTGTAACCCTTAAACAATTATATTAGAAATTTAATGCGTACATATCGTTATATTTTCACTGCGCTATACGCGTCAGATCGCATTAAATTCTTACTTAAAATTACTCAAGACCTTCAATATTACCGATATCCTACATATATTTGCATCAACACAATGACGTATATACATATTTACATAATATTTTTTTGTGTGTGTCTGCCCTATTCATATTCGCAATCAACATTATTTTTCTTATTTCCTATTTTCTTTCTTTTACAATTCGGAAAACTATTTTTAAATTTTCCAATAATTTTATTTATTCGTCCTCTTTAATTTTCTTTATCATTCTAATAAACAAAACCCGCCTTATTTTCTTTATTAAAATAATAAACAAAACTGTCTTAAATAATCTAAATTCCTAAATTCTTAATTCTGCCAATGTAAAATACTAGGTAAATTCTTTGAATACTGTATCATCTCCGAGTTTTTTCTATTATATTAATAAATAAAACCACCGCCAAAGTTTCTTTATTAAAATAATAAACAAAACTATATAAGATATTATTATTTCCTTGTACGTTTTTATTAAATGGAACTTTACAAAAAATACCAACAATTTAAAATGGATTTGTGCGCAAAAAAACGCACGTTCGTATACAATCTTTATTATAAACATACACAATTTATATAAAATTCTTTAAATATTCTCAATGCTTTGTTCGCCTCTAATTTCATTATTTCTATAACTCAGAAAATTCTGTAAATTTAAATTACTTTCTTTTTCATTTATTTTATTCTTAATTTCCCGATATTTTAGAAAAACTACAGATCAATGAAAAACTGTATGATTTTGATACTTGCATAATTTCTTCGTACATGATTAATTATTTCTTTAAACACTTAACTTCGTAAAATTCTTTAAAACAATTCTGAAAAAGTTCGTTGTCATGACGCTTTTGTTTTACGTTTTATTTCTTACTTTATGAAATTTGACATAAACCCCTGTTTGCCATAATTTATGAAAACACTGACCGTTTTCTCCATCTGCGTTTTTTCTCCGTTGGCCCGTGAAAGAAATGGCACTTCAGGTTGATCCTGGCACTGCGCACCATAAAATGTACTGTGTCACGTAATTGCGTATTGTTCGTGGAGAACACACAGTCACAACTAAAGTTCATTTCTGTTTTCATCGAGATTTATTTCTGTTAAATAATTTCTAACACAAAGCTTCTAATGTTCATGAAGTACAATTTTACAGCGCGGCGGCCTATTGGCCGCTACGTCAAGAAAGCGTTGTTACAACCTGAAGTGTAATAACGACCTGAATTGTAATAAACTTTATTACATTATTACAATTGCGTGACAACCTGAATTGTAATAACGCCCGAAAGTGTAATAAACTTTTTTCTTGCTTTAAAATTGCATCTGATCACATTTCCAAACACAGATTATTGCAAAATATAATGCATACATGGATATAATATATATATTAATAGGGTTATACGAATTATGAATAACAAAAAGGTGTTCTCATACAACCTCAATTGTAATAAAGTTATTACATTATTACAATCGCGTGTCGACCTGAATTGTAATAACGCCCGAAAGTGTAATACACTTATTTCTTGGTTTAAAATTGCATCTTATCGCATTTTTAAGCACATATGTTTGCAAAATATAGTGTATATATGTATATAAAAATGTATCTTAATTAGGTAATACGACCTATGAATGACAAAAAATGTGTTCTCATACAAAAACAATTGTAATAAAGTTATTACATTATTACAACTGCTTGTCGACCTGAATTGTAATAACGCCCGAAAGTGTAATAAACTTATCTTTTGGTTTAAAATCGCATCTTATCGCATTTTCAAACACAGAATATAGCAAAATATAATGCATATATGTTTATAAAATATTTATTAATAGGGCAAAACGACCTATGAATGACAAAAAAGGTGTTCTCATACAACCTCAATTGTAATAAAGTTATTACATTATTACAATCGCGTGTCGACCTGAATTGTAATAACAACCGAAAGTGTACTAAACTTTTTTCTTGGTTTAAAATTGCATCTGATCGCATTTCCAAACACAGATTATTTCCAAATATAATTCATACGTGGATATAATATACATATTAATAGGGCAATACGACCTATGAAAGACAAAAAGGTGTTCTCATACAACCTCAATTGCAATAAAGTTATAACATTATTACAATCTCGTGTCGACCTGAATTGTTATAACAGCCCGAAAGTGTAATAAACTTATTTCTTGGTTTAAAATTGCATCTTATCGCATTTTTAAGCACATATGTTTGCAAAATACAGTGTATATATGTATATAAAAATGTATCTTAATTAGGTAATACGACCTATGAATGACAAAAAATGTGTTCTCATACAAAACCAATTGTAATAAAGTTATTACATTATTACAACTGCTTGTCGACCTGAATTGTAATAACGCCCGAAAGTGTAATAAACTTATCTTTTGGTTTAAAATCGCATCTTATCGCATTTTCAAACACAGATTATTGCAAAATATAATGCATATATGTATATAAAATATTCATTAATAGGGCAATACGACCTATGAATGACAAAAAAGGTGTTCTCATACAACCTCAATTGTAATAAAGTTATTACATTATTACAATTGCGTGACAACCTGAATTGTAATAACGCCCGAATGTGTAATAAACTTTTTTTTTGGTTTAAAATTGCATCTGTTCGCATTTCCAAACACAGATTATTTCAAAATATAATGCATACGTGGATATAATATATATATTAATAGGACAATACGACCTATGAATGACAAAACGGTGTTCTCATACAACCTCAATTGTAATAAAGTTATAACATTATTACAATCGCGTGTCGACCTGAATTGTTATAACAGCCCGAAAGTGTAATAAACTTATTTCTTGGGTTAAAAGTGCATCTTATCGCATTTTCAAGCACCTATGTTTGCAAAATATAGTGTATACATGTATATGAAAATGTATCTTTATAAGTTTATACGACCTATGAATGACAAAAAATGTGTTCTCATGCAAACTCAATTGTAATAAAGTTATAACTTTATTACAATTGCTTGTCGACCTGAATTGTAAAAACGCCCGGAAGTTTAATAAACTTATTTCTTGGTTTAAAATTGCATCTGGTCGCATTTTCAAACACAGATTATTGTCAAATATCATGCACACATGTATATAAAATATATATTAATAGGGCAATACGACCTATGAAAGACAAAAAAGGTGTTCTCATACAACCTCAATTGTAATAAAGTTATTACATTATTACAATTGCGTGACAACCTGAATTGTAATAACAACCGAAAGTGTAATAAACTTTTTTCTTGGTTTAAAATTGCATCTGATCGCATTTCCAAACACAGATTATTTCCAAATATAATGCATACGTGGATATAATATACATATTAATAGGGCAATACGACCTATGAATGACAAAAAGGTGTTCTCATACAACCTCAATTGCAATAAAGTTATAACATTATTACAATCTCGTGTCGACCTGAATTGTTATAACAGCCCGAAAGTGTAATAAACTTATTTCTTGGTTTAAAAGTGCATCTGATTTTATTTCCAAACACAGATTGTTGCAAAATATAATGCATACATGGATATAAAATATATATTAATAGGGCAATACGAACTATGAATGACAAAAAGGTGTTCTCATACAACCTCAATTGTTATAAAGTTATTACATTATTACAATCACGTGACAACCTGAATTGTAATAGAGCCCGAAAGTGAAATAAACTTTTTTCTTGGTTTAAAACTGCATCTGATCGCATTTCCAAACACAGATTGTTGCAAAATATAATGCATACATGGATATAAAATATATATTAATAGGACAATACGACCTATGAATGACAAAAAGGGGTTCTCATACAACCTCAATTGTAATAAAGTTATAACATTATTACAATCGCTTGACAACCTGAATTGTAATAACGCCCGAAAGCGAAATAAAAAAAAATCTTGGTTTAAAATTGCATCTTGTCGCATTTTAAAACACAGATTATTTCCAAATATAATGCAAACATGGATATAACATATATATTATTAGGGCAATACGAACTATGAATGACAAAAAGGTGTTCTCATACAAACTCAATTGTAATAAAGTTATTACATTATTACAATCGCGCGTCGACCTGAATTGTAATAACGCCCGAAAGTGTAATACACTTATTTCTTGGTTTAAAAAGTGCATCTTATCGCATTTTCAAGCACATATTTTTGCAAAATATATTGTATACATGTATATGAAAATGTATCTTTATAAGGTAATACTACCTATGAATGACAAAAAATGTGTTCTCGTGCAAACTCAATTGTAATAACGTTATAACATTATTACAATTGATTGTCGACCTGAATTGTAATAACGCCCGAAAGTTTAATAAACTTATTTCTTGGTTTAAAATTGCATATTATCGCATTTTCAAACACAGATTATTGTCAAATATAATGCATACATGTATATAAAATATATATTAATAGGGCAATACGACCTATGCATGATAAAAAAGGTGTTCTCATACAACCTTAATTGTAATAAAGTTATTACATTATTACAACTGCTTGTCGACCTGAATTGTAATAACGCCCGAAAGTGTAATAAACTTATTTCTTAATTTAAAATTGCATCTGATCGCATTTTCAAACACAAATTATTGCAAAATATAGTGTATACATGTATATAAAACATGTTTATTTATAAGGTTATACTACCTATAATGACAAAAAAGGTGTTCACATACAAACTCAATTGTAATAAAGTTATTACATTATAACAATTACTTGTGGACCTGAATTGTTATAACGACCGAAAGTGTAATAAACTTATTTCTTGGTGTAAAATTGCATCTTATCGCATTTTCAAACACATATTATTGCGAAATATAGTGTATACATGTATGTAAAAGTGTATCTTAATAAGGTAATACTACCTATGAATGACAACAAAGGTGTTCTCATACAAACTCAATTGTAATAAAGTTATTACATTATTACAATCGCGTGTCGCCCTGAATTGTAATAACGCCCGAAAGTGTAATAAACTTATTTCTTGGTTTAAAGTGATATAAGATGCATTTTTCACTGTTGAATTGAGCTGAAAAGAATTACTGGTCAAAAGAGTTATTTTAAATGTTGTAACTCACCCGATACGACTCGAGTTGTTCTGTTCAACAGGCCTTAGGTTAACAGAACAGAACAGAACAGAACATATTTTATTCACGTAAACTTTACAGTTTTTTGTGTTATATATATATGCATACATATAATAATTAATACAACAAGATTATACAGTGAAGTATGGGTCATTATTTAACAAATCTATTTAACAGGATGAACTTATATACAACAATATTCATGCTTATTTGGTACAATGATTAATTTCATATGGTAATAAATATGTATTGTTGGAACGAAAATAGCTTATAATCAAATAACTAGCTGTTATTGTAATGTATTCTTTCAATAAATAGTCTTGAGTCTTGTATACAATGACCAGTGTTATAAATCCGTCAATGCTACGTTGCGAATTTTAAAAGCTTCAGATATATATTTACTTAACATAAACAATTCTGATTTGTTGTTTGTATTAAACAGTTGTATCAACTTAAACATACTAGGTCTATTTCTATAATAATGTTTTAAATAAATTGGTCTTAAATGAGCATATGCTGTACATTTAAACATCAAATGAAATTCGTCCTCGATCTCATTGGTAGAGCAGATTTGACAAATACGTAAATGTCTATCTAATTTTTCGTATCTACCAGTGTGTATTCTCAAGTTATGGGAACGTAAATACAACTCTGAGATCTCTCGACACAATGAGATCTAGATAAGATTCAAATCCATGTGACATTTTAAGTGTTTTATACAAAGTTAAAACTCCACTATCTGTAACATTTTCTTGCCATTGTTGCAAATATTCATCAATTAGCCTTTGCCGAAATGTACAAATAAACTGGTTAGTATTTATAGGTATGTCACTACACCAAACATAGTAAAAACCGTAACGTGTAAGAAGGTTCTTAACTTTACTAAACCAATTCGTTCTATTTATACTAACATCGCACAAAGCATCTTTAACAACTGACTTGGTAATAATGTTATCACTTTCTTTTAACTTTAACCAGTATTTTATAAAACGTACATATCGGTTTATATACAATGGGTATCTACCCAGTTCACCGTATACAGCTACATTAGCTGTAGATTGTCTAACACCAAGCGTAGCTTTGCAAAATTTTAAATGCAGCCTTTCTAACTGTGATGATTTGGTAAACCCCCATACTTCACACCCATACGTAATAATAGGAGAAACAAAAGCATCAAATAACTGCAGTGCTACTCTTGGTTTACATTCGTATTTTTTCAGATTTGACAATAAATTATTCAATGCTTTTAAGCCTTTACCATATAACGTCTGAGAATTAAGATTAAAATTACCCGTGTAGTTTAATGTAACACCTAAATAGTTAAAGTCATTAACAACATCCAAGTATTCATCAGCATATATCCATTTTTCATTATGTTTTAAACCACCTCGTTTGCGAAATACTACAACTTTTGTCTTCGCAGTGTTCACTTCTAATCCCCATGTTTCACAGTAGTTATGCAAATGATCTATTGACAATTGTAAATCTTCTGGGGTTTCACCAATAACAACCATATCATCTGCGAATAACAAAAGAATCAAACACATATCCTGTATAACTATACTTTTGCTATTTCTATTTTGCAAATACATTTCTATATCTTCTACGAAAAGAGAAAACAAGATCGGGGAGATTATCTCCCCTTGCCTCAAGCCAACTGCTATATTAAAGTAATCAGAATAGTTTTCGCAATGTCTAACACATGACTTAACAGATTGATACATGCTGCGTATTATACGCAACACTTTACCATCCACGTTAGCTTTATACAATTTTGACCATAGGGCATTGAGATAAATCGAATCAAAACAACGCTTCATGTCCACGAAACAGCAATACAAACGTTTATTCGAATTAACATAATTTTCAATAATTGAGTGCAGTACAAATACTGCGTCTACTGTCGATCTACCCTTTCTGAATCCAAATTGTGCATCTGAAATGGTGTTATTTTCTTCGCACCATTTAGATATACGTTGGTTTAGTACACATGTAAACAACTTAGCAAAATTACTTAATAGTGTTATACCTCTATAATTTTTTATATCAGACTTGTCGCCCTTTTTATGTAACGGAACAATAATACCCTTGGTCCATGCAATTGGGAAATTTCCCGTGTTCAAAATAAAATTGAATATTACTGTAATATGACCAGCTAAAATATCACAAGCTTCTATGAAATATTCATTTAATAATTTATCTGTACCTGGCGATTTCCTTGTTTTAATTAATTTAATAGCTTTACAAACTTCGTCATATGTGATTGAATTATCTAGCTCTCCAAATGTATTCGAAAAATCATTAAAATCGTAATTACTATTAAAATCCTCAGCTTCAACATTTGAAGCCTGGTTTATATCAGCAAACATTTGTTCAAAATGGTTCTTGAAATCTTCAAGATGTATATTACTATCGTTATTATTTGTTTTTTGTGACCGAAAATATTTCCAAAAATCTTTTGGTCTACTATGTTTCAAATTTTCAAATTCCTTACAACGTTTGAATTTAAAAGCTCTAAGTTTTTTTTAAAACAATGGTTTTATACAGACATTTTAATCTACATAGTTCAACTCTATCTATATCACTATGCGAATTATTATACACATATAGGGCATTTTTATACAAAAGCTTAGCCTCTCTACAGTCATGGTCGAACCATTTATCTGAGTCAGATATGACACATTTTTGAAACTGTTGGTACTTTACAGTGTGCTTAACGAATAATGGATCTGCCACCTCACGTACAATTTCCGTAAACCTATTTACCATATAATCAGCCTTATTATCGCAGTGTTCATCAGCATTATCAACTACATTGTCAAAATCTGCCATTTTACTTATCAGTCCCTCGCGAAACGTATTTTTTTCTTCATCACTCCACTTTAAACGTTCAATTGTATAAGGATCTTCTTTAACAACATGCCTATTACAAACAATATCAAATGACAATGGGGCATGATCACTGAAGTTCATGAAGTCATTAACAGAGAAATTTTGAACAACCTTAAAACTAGTCTCACTAAGAATTAAGTAGTCGATCACGCTAGATCCATTCCTATTAAAACATGTATATTTACCTAGTCCAAAGTCTGATCCTAATCGGCCATTTGCAATCCTTAAACCGGTACCTTTACACATATCTAACAACTTATTCCCGTAAGAGTTATTACCGCTGTCCATCGAATATCTTTGTAATGGGGTGTCAATTATATAGTCTTCAGAATCAATATCAGGTATATATAAATCACAAATGATACCGTCTGATTTACAAGCAGTTCTAGCATTAAAATCTCCAGCTATCATGACTATGCCTAATGATTGATAATGGTTAATATCCTCTTCAAGAATCGTAAATAAGTCTGCATCAAACAAATTAGCAATAGGTGAATTGTCACTCCACATATAAACTGCAGAAACATATATGTCGTTGTCATTATTAAAGAAGTGCTTATCCAACTTAAACCATATAATTGTGTCATGTGTATTTTTTACAATCGATATTCCGTCCTTGATGCTATCACGCACATAAATTACAATTCCACCACTGTTTCGTTTAGCATTCCTGTGTCTATATTTTCTATACAAATTATGACAGTGATATCCTGAAAGATCGATTTTGCTATTTTTACCAGTCCAAGCTTCAGTTAAAACTATTACATCATACTTTGTTATAAATGAAATAAAATGTTAACGGAATTACGTTGTACGGACAGGCAATGGTATTACCATCATACCATTTGGAATGGGGTAAGAGGCTAACGCCATAACATTTCGATAGATTACCTTGCTGAAAGTTCTATAACTAAACAGAAGAAAAACGGAATAGGCTACGGTATCGCGATCTTCTCGATTATTTATTAAAATAATAATGCAAGAAAATGCATATTTAGGTCTTGAACTCAATAAAGAATTTAAATATTGGTTATAAATATTTATTTTATTTAAGGAATTCGGAACATTTTGAGATTGAATATAATAAATACTGAATTGAATCTTGTTGCCGCGTGGTTTATTTGTCATTCATGACAAATGTACGATAGATTAATAATTTTGAAAACACTAGGGATTCGTTTGTTTTCATTTATTCATTTATTCATTTATCTATTTATCTATTTATTAATTTATGTATCCATTCATCCGTCCGTCCGTTTGTTCGCTCGTTCGTTCGTGCGTTCGTTTGTGAGTTTGTGCGTTTGTTCATTGATTTGTTTGTTCGTTCTTCGGTTTGTTCTTTTCGTTCGCTCGTTCGTTCTTTCGCTCATTCGTTCTTTTGTTAGTTTGTTCGTTCGTTCGTTCGTTTGTTCGTTTGTTTGTTTGTTCGTTCGTTCATTCATTTATTTATTCATTTATTCAGTCCGTCCGTCCGTTCGTTTTTTTGTTCGTTCGTGCGTTTTTGTGCGTTCGTGCATTTGTTCATTGGTTCGTTCGTTCGTTCGCACGTTCTTTCTTTCTTTCTTTCTTTCATTCATTAATTCATTTATTCATTTATTCATTTATTCATTTATTCATTTATTCATTTATTCATTTATTCATTTATTCATTTATTCATTTATTCATTTATTCATTTATACATTTACTCATTTATTCATTTATTCATTGATTTTTTTATTCATTTTTTGCATTTATTAATTAATTTATTTATTCACTAACCCATTCACTCATTCATTCATTCACTCATTCATTTTTATTTATTTAATGATTTATGTTTTTAATTATTTATTATTTGTTTGTTCGTTTGCCCGTCCGTTTTTTGTCCTTTGGTTTGTTCGTTGGTTCATTCGTTGGTTGGTTCGTTACTTCGTTCGTTCCTTCGTTCGTTATTTAATAATTTTATTTGGTTCTAAGGCCTTTAGACTATCATCATCATCATCATGATCATCGTCCTCATGATCTTCATCATCATCATCATCATAATCATCATCATCATCTTCATCATCATCATCATCACCATCATCATCTTCATCATCATCATCATCAGCAGCAGCAGCATCATCATCATTATGATCGTCATCATCATCAGCAGCATCATCATCATCATCATTTTTATTTTTTTATTTTAATTTCTTATTTTATGTTTGATATATTTTTTATGATTATTTGTACTTTATATTATATAATATGCATATTATGTTAATGCTGCCACGATAAAACAATGATTAAATAAATGATGGACGAAGGTTAAAAATTGATCGTTTCGTAGCAGCAGGAGGGGGGTCTTGGGTACTTTATGACATCTCGTGTTAACAGGGTTTTTGATGTGGGTGTGTCATGCTACAATTTCCTGTTAATCGGACCCGAAATATGATTAGGCCGCTTTTAATAGTGGTGATAACCGTTATTTCTATTGTTACGCAATACGAAAATTCGAAAACAAATGTCACGGCTTATTTTTCTGACCCTTTCTATGTTGCAATTTATATAAAAAAAGTATATAAATTAACTCAGGTGTGGCTGTCTTTATTTTTAAGATATGAAATTACATTAATTGTTAAAAAAGTTGTTAACATACCTTAACTACGATAATGGAAGCGATAAATAATTTTTTGTAAAGACGCAGTTGTCTTTCCACACATTTTAATCATACATTTATGACTTCTTGCGTTTTCTTAATGAAAAATATAACCACAATACTTTACGACAGAAAATTTAAGTCAGACTAAGTTATGAGGGGAACCGGCCGATCTCTGATCTGTGTGTGATAACCTGACGCTCAAAAGGATAAGAAAGGGATCACCGCAGCGGGTTGCTAATACACAGTGCAGACTTCCGCTGTTTTATTGGGGGTATTGTTTATACAGCATATGCAAAATAGCATGGATTCCAATTTTGAAATAAACATCTGAAAATAGCGCCGTTGACTTTTAAATTGAAGAGTATAGACGACATCAAAGTCGAAGAATTGATTTTCTGGAAGAAACAAAGAACACCGCGAGTTAAATGAGGACGACAAATACAATTAAATAAATAATAAAACAATTAATTCGCATAGCATGGAGGCAGTATATGTCTTACTTAAAGGTGAACAGATAAGTTCAGACTAAAAACCGTATACAGGAATATAATATAATTGCGTCTCTGTCGCATTAGATATTTCGCTAGCGAATATTTATTTCACATGCAGTATGTGCTGTAAATTAGAAACCGAATTTGCGCGTAAATTACTTAGTTCTTTCATAACGTGCCTTGAAATATGTTCTCGTCTTTGACAGTTAAAACTTGTATTTAACTGTGAAAAGCACCAATATTACTTCACAAATGATATTTCCCTGAAGACTTCTACATAAGAACAAGTTTTGAATGTACACACAAGAACATAGACATACATTATGGCAAATAATTGTATCAATTTAATACTTTTAAGCATCTTAATGAATGACCGGGATGGCTTTATCGCGCTTCTATTAAATATATACTTTTTAGTTATTGACGGTATTTCAATTTGGAACGTTTTTTATACTAACATTTTCTTGTGTAGTATTTTTTTACACACATATATTTATAAAGAAAAGAATTGCATTTAATCAATTAATAAAGGTTTAAAGTTCAAAACAAAATTAATTACTAAATTAATAAATAAAGGAATGAACGAACCAATGAACAAACGCATGAACGCACAAGCGCACAAACGAACGAACTAACAAACGTACGGTGGACTGAATGAATAAATAAATAAATGAAGGAATGAGTGAGTGAGTGAGTGAGTAAGTGAGTGAGTCAGTGTTTGAGTGAGTTAGTGAGTGAGTGAATGAATGAATTAACTATTACAAACAAACAAACAAACAAACAAACAAACAAACAACAAACAAACAAACAAACAAACAAACAAACAAACAAACAAACAAACAAACAAACAAACAAACAAACAAACAAACAAACAAACAAACAAACAAACAAACAAACAAACAAACAAACAAACAAACAAACAAACAAACAAACAAACAAACAACAACAAACAAACAAACAAACAAACAAACAAACAAACAAACAAACAAACAAACAAACAAACAAACAAACAAACAAACAAACAAACAAACAAACAAACAAACAAACAACAAACAAACAAACAAACAAACAAACAAACAAACAACAAACAAACAAACAAACAAACAAACAAACAAACAAACAAACAAACAAACAAACAAACAAACAAACAAACAAACAAACAAACAAACAAACAAACAAACAAACAAACAAACAAACAAACAAACAAACAAACAAACAAACAAACAAACAAACATATTTCATAATTGTTGTTTAACTGTTTATTTAATGGTTTACAATTGAAATATAACACTTGCCGGTTTTTATACATGTATTTTCAAAATCAAGTTCGATCTCTTTACTCAAAGCAATACTGTGAGGATGTTGGTTCTTAGAGTGACAGGATTTAAAAACAAAGTTTTGACAGCGTAATACATGCTAAACGAAGGAGATAAATGATTTCCATATCTGTTGTGGCAGATACAAACAACACTATCTTTAACCTAAACTTTCATAATTAATGCTTAAGTTATAACTGATATAATATCTGGGGCGTTTTATGTTTTTTTGAAAGCAGCTCTTTGTTTTAATTAAAGTAAATTTTCCGTTCCAGTAAAAATATAGTTTCCAGCAAATTTGAAACGGACAAAACAGAGGGTCCTGGATGCATCTATTATTTAAAGGACATATCGACGTCTAATATGCTTTTATAATTTCTCAAATACTTTAAAAGCGACGCCACATGGATCAATTGGCCTGATCGCTTTCTTTCTTACGGTCTATATTGTTTCGATTTACAGGAAGTTCCGTTCGTGCACTTCATGGACACTGAGTCGATCCAGGAGATCACAATCAAGGGGAGAGCACCACGCGGCGCATCCAGGTAGTGCACGTTAAAAATTTAAATACAAATGTGTACGTGTGTTAAAACGAGAAAAAATCCGACGCTCAAAGCCCATGCAATGAAAAGAAATTGTTTTAAAGGAAGTCACCGATAACTTATAATATAATATGTACATCATTTAACTATTATTTATGTAACGAACTCATCAACCCACTGGTTACTATTATTTAATGTTTTCTACATTAACCGTTGCAGATTCTCCGTATACCTTCAACGCGGGGCGGAAGCAGAACCGCACGAGATTGCGTTCGTGTTCGATGCGCGGTTTAACTTCGGCGCGGACCACAACAAAATAGTGACCAACTCTAAGAAAGGGGGTGCCTGGGGGAAGGAGGAACACAAACATGTTCAATTCCAATTTCTTCACAACCAGGATTTCAAAATTGAAATCACGGTGGATGATGGCTCTTTTAAAGTAAGACAACCTCGGTTTGTCGTTTTATCTTGAAGCGAAAAACTCTACATTTGTAAAATACAAATGAATTTCCATGAACATAAGCTATAATAGTCAAAACATGATTTGTTTTTCATTACTAAATACTTTGTAAGTGATGGTCAACTGCAAATATATAATGTTGAATTTTCAAAACTCTCGATCTAATACGTCATATAATAGTCTTTAAACGTTCCATTCTTTTGTAGACAGATTTGTGATATGTTCATTTGTTTTGAAAACGCACACACATATACTTGTCTAATCTATATTATAGTATTTGCGTCAGTGAAATTAATATCATTTTTAATAAATTTTAACAAAATTCCGAAAAAGATGTCTTGAAAACATCCATCAGCATGGCATAACAAACAACAAACGTTTACCCTAACGTTTAAACCATTTAATTAATTACCGGTCAGTAAGTAACTTTAGATTCTCTCCGTCACAGATGAAGGTCAACGGTAAATTTCTCCTGGAGTATGAACAAACGCTGCAAATGAAAACAATCAACTGCATTCGGATTCAGAATGACATCATCATTCATTGAGTCGAGCTTGGGTAGATCATACCATAATTTCGTGGTTCAAAATGGCGACCTATTAAGAAGATCTTTGCGTGTTTACAATTAAACGTTCCCATCTTTAAACTTGATCCTCAAAATTTTAATAAATAGTTTAACAAAAAAAGAACAGTGATTGAAACATGTAAGACCTATTAATAAAATAATTAAACAGAATAGGCAAGAAAAACCGACTATGTGTCGTTTATAAGCAACCAGCTTTAGTGCTTCTTATCATACATGCGTAATCTTGATTGTCCATACTTCAATTTGAAAATCTATATTTGTATGTGACCTGCAGTAGAAAATTACCATAACATCAGTATGTTGAAAACATAAATACATACACCGGCGTTATGAAAGATAAAATTAATAATCTTGTGGTATCATACATCAAATGTTGTTTGTACTTCAATTTAAATGACCAAGTGCCCGCTGAAACACAGGTACTAGAAATAATTTTTGTCCTATATAAAATATATGGATATATATATGTGACGTCGTCAGCAGAAATCCGTGCAAACGCGGTCGACGTTATTTTGAGCTACGCGTGATTGAAGCGTGGCGTTCTAAAAATGGAAATACAATTATAATTATATTATGAAAATAACTATTGAAACTTGAGATGTATGCACGTTTTCGAAGAATGAAATGCCCTCGAGCTCTGATCGACAATGTACACTTATAATTTTTTAATTGGTTGGAAGTAACCGTTGCTTTGTTGAGCGACCTCTACTAAAAGGTTACGCATACGGAATTAATTTCCTTCTATATTACATATAAAAATAGTTGAAGTTCGATTTCATCTTTTACCATGATCAAGCGATAAGTCACTATATCATAATACATCATTGGAAAGATGAATGCATAATCTTTTGAAAAAATGCATGTCATTAAATTCTATACGTCGTAACTCAAAATATTTACCTTTTTGGCACACCGGTTTTGATACCTGTGGAAAGTAGAACACAAAAATGGCTTTTTTTTCTTATTGCTTACATATATACCTTCAATTTTACACCAAAACACACCATTTTCAATGTATTTTATAAATCCTAGGCAGCATGCGATGAACAATGTTTGCTTAATATCAAGTTGACTGCAACTAACCCTAACCCTGCAAACAGGATGTGGCCTATAAGAGAAACCCAACCCCTTCAAATTTGATAAAGTCACTTTTCCAATAGGTATAATCTGTTTTGAGAAAGATCACAAAGTTCCCATACAATGACACACATATTTTTTCATAAAAGTTGCCGTTGAAAGCGTCATGTAGATTAAACTAAAATGTGACTCCTAGAGATTAAACAAGTTTTCACTAAAGCCTTATCAGAAAAACTGCCACACCCACTAGTAGCCATGTTTTTCAACGGACCGGAACCATTTTCGAACTCGGACGACATATGATCATAATACATGTTCTGAGTAAATTTCATCATGATGGGATCAAAAATGTGACTTCTAGAGTTCTAACAATGTTTCACTATAGCTGTATAAGGCAAACTGCCCGCCCCTTGGTTTCCGTGTTTTTAGCCCAGAACCATTTTCAAACCCAACAGAGATACTATAAGAACAAATGTTTATACAAAATTTCACTAACATTGGAAAAAAATTGGCTTCTAGAGTGTAAACAAGCTTTTTCTTTAATTTGACCCAGTGACCTATTTTTTGACCTCACATGACCCATCGTTGAATTCGGCCGAGACATCATTGAGACAAATCTTTTGACCAAGTTTCATGAATATTGGAAATAAAGGTTGCCTCTAGAGTGTTAACAGGATAAATTGACGATGGATAAGGCACAAGGAACGACGGACTAAAGACAAATTAAATGCTCACCATGAGCATATTGTGCTTTCATGAGCTAAAAACAAGTGGCTGTGTTTATACAAAACAAATATTATATATATTAGTAACAATCATCAAGCCAATAATTTAACGGAGTATTAATTATTTTTAAAATAACTGTTTGTTTCCATATATAGTTGTTTTTTGTATGACTTTAGACAAATTTATAAGTGCACCATTATAATAGCTTATCAAGTAGATGTCAGTCTGTCTGTAAGTCAGTCGTTTGTCCCTCCCTCTTTCCAATCACCCATCCATCCGAAACCCACCCAAATATATCCATCCATCCAACCGTCCTATACCACCCCCATCCACCCACCCATCCCTTTCCTAACGACACATTTTATCCCGTTTTCATGATGTTAATGATTTATCATAAATTCAAATGAATCTCAAAGCCCCAATCAACAAATGACTAAGGCACTACATGAACAGACATGATGCCCAAACTGTGATTATATTCTTTCTTTATCATTATATTTTGAAGTTACAGACAATGATTTAATGAACTAGTGGTTAAAATGACTAGATATTAGCATTACAATATGTTTACTGACTGGTGAAAATGTGTGAAAAATTAATAGCAAAATTACATGAAATTCATGTATACCCATTGGTTATTTTGATTAGCAAACATCAATTACTTTTAACTATGTTTTATAACTGACCATGTAAAATATATTGTAATTATTTATGGCATCATGTTGACAAAGAATGTTCATATTAGAGCACATAAAAAAGGGTAATCACGAACACAGGAATCAGGTAACTTAAATACACCCAGGCTAATATGAGTCCTTCAAACGAGGCTTTATCACATTTAAAAACTCGGGCTTCACACAATCAACAGTCAAACAGGTTGAGTTTTCACCTTCCCATGACTTATCATCGTTATGTCGTAAAATGTGCATCATGGAAAGAAAAACATGATCTTTGCCCACGATAACGACATAATGATCTTTGGACAATAGACCATGTTTGATCTGCGTCAAAACTAGTCTCAAGATAAGTCTACCTGCAAAACAAGATAACGAGTATCAGCGTAAGATTACTAAAGCGACTGCGTGTCAATCAAATTATTTGCTGAATTGATGTTTCATGCCCAAGATGGAAACAAAGAGTTATTGAACACGGATATAAAATTAATAAGCAAACACAACATGGACACTTGAACAAGATAGCTAAGTTGATAATATATCATGGACTCGTATTTGGAAACACCTGCAAGATAAATTTTATCATGAATCCCCATGAAGCAAACAATCTCATGAAATTGTAGTACATCGATGTGCAATGGTATAACTATGCTGTATTTTTCTTAAGATTTCGTCTTTTGCAGAGAACATGCAGAGGAAGGGGTTATGCATTCGTTTTTAAGATTGAAGTATTTGTTCCGAGATATATGTTATACAGTGCTATAAAGAAAATTAAAAACTAAAGTGACTCATGTCGCCCACCGAAGAAAAAAACAATGTGCGTTGCTATTGTTTCGTATAAAAAAGTTTTGCCTTTTGCTTTCTGATCAATTAATGTTGTTTTTCGCGCAGATTTCACACAAACCAATATAATCCATCAGGATATTACCGGCTATAGTTGTACATGCAGCGCAAAATATGATTCGCTGCCGGGCGATAACAAACGTCTACGATGAACAATAGGGTGGTTCCGTAACTGGCGGACTTGTTAAAACTGGCTTTGTCAATTTTCATTTACAGCCTATTATGTTTAATCCACGATTCGCCTCATGCCCCCATTTAAAGAAACTAAAATGATTTATATCGATCTTTGAAATGGCATAGGAATTAAAGATTTCAAATGTCAAGCAGTCTGGAGCCGAATTCAAGCACTTTCTAAGCATGTTTTCATGCTATGGTCAAAATAAGCATTTTTATGCACTCCAGATCTTGTTCAGTATTTTTCAAGGAAAATCTTTATTTTCAAGCACTTTTTAAGTTTGAAAATTGTTGGATCCTGTTTGTCAAAAAGTCTTAGATTATTTGTTTTGATTACCAAATTATATGTTATTGTTTACCATATAAACTGTTCATTGGTGAACTTTTCATGTCTTGAAACATGTTTTATAAAGTTTGTCAAAACATATAGCAATATAAATAAACCACTGATCATGTTTGTTCATTTATTATGACAGGCGGTAATATATACATTTTGTTGATGTAGCTCATCATACACATGATTGTGAAACCCATTAATATGTAAAATAAGGTTGCTATGGAAACATTATTTTGGCATTTAATTCTTTGTTGATCTAATAAATTCGATTTATATGTTATTATGTTTATTTTAACTGATGTATAGAAGTTACCTTTTAATGCCTTAAAAATAATACATGTTCATCTTTGTTTGTTCTGAATTAAAAGTACATGTTGTTATTATTTGTGTTTATTTATGGAGGTTTTACTATGTGGGTTTCGTAAACAAATTGTAGTTAAATGTTTTGTCAATTAATGTTGTTCTGTTTCATGTTTGATATGTATGCGAAAGAATTTACTAATAAAATTAGGTGTTTTTGCTGTTCAAAACAGTAAAAATCGATATTTTATCTATTTGTTGCCTTGGTAACCATGGTTACCATCAGCAAAATGCCTGTACATTAACTTGTTTACCAGCATATATGTATTGCGCTTTTAAATTTTATGTATGATGTTTACGTTGGGCAAAGTATTTAATGGATTGAAATAAATAAACTGTAAAATATGTGGATCTTTTCTTAAAAAAGGACATGTTGCACTATAACTCAACCTATTTTCTTAGATTCTTTTTGTTACTATGTATTAAATAAATTATGTTGAAATAAAGATCATTGACTGTAAGCAGTTTTATCATATATTTGACAAAAACGTAAATATTAAGTTTTTTTTCCTGATATTTAGACAATTTTAATGAAAATAATGTATTTTATGTAAATTCGTTACCATAGCAACCACTGTATTTAAAAGTTTGTTTTTGTTTGAACATAAATGTGAAAAACATGGCCAGTTTTACCAATGCATCGAATCTATGTGTGAATACATGTATACTGTATTTACAAAAGAGTTTGTTGCCAATGTCAATTGATAGAGAAAACCATTATTTAGTTATAAGATCGTATAAAAGGTGCAGGTGTTCAAAACACAATATCTCAAAAACTATTATAGATATAAACCTAAAACTTTGGATTTGACTTATGCTTGCATTCATCTTTTAAAAAATGACAAAAAAAGAAAATGTGATTTTTCCTCGTTTGTACTGATTTTCGTAGCCTATGACAAACACATATATATATATATATATATATATATATATATATATATATATATAGGACAAAAATTGTTTCTAGTACCTGTGTATCAGCGGGCACTTGGTCGTTGTGATTTAAATTGAAGTAAAAACAACATTGTACAACAATATAAAATAATATTTATTGTGTTTTTTTATTATTATATATATATATATATATAAGGACCAACAAAATGTTCAAGTACATGTGCGCTGATACTGATATGTTTACTCGTATTTGTTCAAGGGCCAAACATTTTAATTTTTGTGTGACTTTATACACTTTTATTAACAAGGTTTACAATAAACAAGAACATATTTATACACATTACATACACAAACATAATTTTTTTTGCAAGATCAATTTCAGTTGGTTTACATTATGCTTATTAAAATTAGTACATTAACAGAGAAGAGTGATTATGTATTTAAGGTAAAAGATCACGTTGACATAGCAAAGCAATATAAATAATCGTATTAAAGTGGCTTCACATTATAACGCATATTGTCTTGGAATAATGCAAAAAAAATAATACAAACAAGCAACAGAAAGTATGTGAAAAGTACAAGAAAAAAAACTATGGTAAAGCAATAATGATGCATATAGAAGTAAGAATTATGTCAAAATGTAAGGTTACATCAAACCATTACATCATTGCGTAAGCCCTATGTGGTAGCATAGGGAACAGCGATGTATACAATGTTACAATTTAAAAGATTTAGACAAAAACATCCTTTAACCGAAATACGGCAGCATTCAAAGCAAAAGCGAAAAAGAATAGTGTCTTTCAAGGGACAAACATTGTCTATTTGTCATATGAACAAATCTTTGTAAATGAGAAGGAATTTCCCAATCGTGTATATGTTCCTTTTATCTACAAATTGTTCGTCTGTACTAATTTAATAAATATAATACAATTCAAATTTTTTAGATTTTTTAACTACCCCTTTTGACTTGTAATTCGTGTAAATGATTCGTTAACGTTTCATCAGCTAAATTTGTTTCGGTAACACTCGATTAAGCAAGTACACGTTCATGATATGTTAAGGGCAGTTGATTTGTAAATGTGCTAATTGTTCAAAAGTTATTGTTTTTGTACCGTTTCGTCGTAATACTTCAAAACATTGTTTAAATTAAATAAGTTTGCCATCCATGCAATTTCAGTGCGCCAAAAATGCCCATTATGATAACATTGTTTTTCTTATTTGAGCCATGTGAGATCTCCAATGCTTTGGTAGTTATATAGACACATATATTGCACATCCAAGTTCGTGATTAATTTGCCGGTAAGTCATGAGCTTGGGTTGGGGTACGAGATCTTGTTGCCATTGGTCATCATACATACGTGAAAATGTATCTTTAGCATGGCACACAACATTGTTCAGCGACAGGTTGCTCATGAATTGAGACGTACATGTATACAGATCGAGTACATAGTATTGTTCAAAAACACGTTTCACGTCCAAACTTCACCCTTACCTATGTGTGTTACTATTCCATCTGTCCGCATCCGTATCCGCATCCGTATCCGCATCCGTATCCGCAAAAGCATAATACGGACGCTATATTCCATTTATCCGCATATGTCGAACGTATCTTTCTTTTTTGGAAAAACGTTTGAACTGAAAACATGTATGCAGAAGAAGAGTTTTCCCGTTTTTGTTAATTGGTGCTGCTGTTGCTCACGCGAAGACGTGTAAACGTAAACGAAAGCACAGGTGGTGGACACGTGCAATGGTAAGAAATCGCCAAACATTTGGAACTTACAACCATTAAGTAAAAGAACTTGAACTTGCTGATGAGGAGTTTAAAGTTACTTTAGACTAAACAAACAACAATTTGGATACGTTCTCTCTCTAGTTGAAGAGTTTATTTCAAAGAAATCGGTTACAAGACAGACCATTGGAGCCAAACATCGCCTAGTGTTTTGCTCGCAGTAACTATAAATATTTTGATTGAGTCAATAATTTGAATTTTATATACGTTTATTTAACTTTAATGTACTTAATAAACAACCATAAGCATAAAACAATATCAAATGATGCATTTAATGTATTCAGAAATAAAATATTCTCGAAAAGACCTGTGTTTCACTGTACTTGAGACATAAAACGAACAAGGAAAATATGTCACTTTAATTTGTCACGAAATTGTGGATAATCGCTCATTTTACTGTAAGGTTTCCATAGCAGCGCTCGAAATGTTAAGTCCTGTTTGTTGTCCCCCGGTCCCATTGTCCTGTGCCTGTGCCACAGGGTAGGCCACATAACTAGCTGTTGACATATGCTGGAAATCATGCTCTTGGTTAACAGATGACAATAACGATTGTTGTAATATATGCTCAGGCACGGGCTGACTGTTATTGTTTAGACCCGTAAGATATGTAGGCGTTGACAAAATAGCGTTCGACTCCGTGTTATACAAGTCCATAGAAATCTGTTACTGGAGCCATGATTGCCTTTCTTTGGAAAACTGTGTGGCACGAAGTGCACAATTTTCACTATATGGATAAAACTGAAAATTATAATTGAGATAATTGTTATGAAGGACAATCATGAATTTAAGTAGATATAGGGTAAAAATCATCATTCTGTCAGTAAAAGAATACAAATGATAAATACCTGAAACATCTTCTTCTAGCGCAGTTGCTATACTTTTCCAAACATTTGAGGTAAAATCTGAGTCACGATATGAAGAGCTGCGTTGATTGTATAGTTCCGGGTATTTTTTCACCAATTCGATAAGTTTTTCGGTTGATTTTTGAGATGACAGCTTTCCCCTCATCGTGCTAAATGCCGTACGTATCTCGTCCGCATCCGCATTATAATGCTAACTTTTGCGGATGCGGATATGCGGATGCGGATACGGATGCGGATGAATGGAATAAGCGCAGTGCATTTCAACTGGTTCTATTTTTTGCGGATGCGGATATGGGGATGCGGATGCGGAAACGGACGGATGGAATAGCAGGCTTAACAAAAATACGTTCTTTGTAATTCTATCTTCTGGCATTCGGACTAGACGGTCCCAGAGGCGGGGCAGAGGCGGGGCAGAGGCGGGGCAGAGGCGGGGCATGTTCAGGAGATGCCGCATGGTGGGCGTTTGCCATCCAGAATCATCATTGATAATCAAGTTCGAGAACGCCTAGAAACGACCGGATTGCCATGTTTTGTATCATATCACATTGTACGTACTTTTTATAACCACAGACCACAGAACTGTTGTCCATCACCGGCATTACACTAGCGTCGTAGATTTTTTTTAATGTTAAATGTAAGTCAATTTAATGCCTTAGCCTTGTTTAACAAGCCACCAAGTGCGCGACCAGCCGATTATGCTTACAATCATTTGCTGTCTCCATGATGTCAAGCGTATCGGTTAATACACAACACAATTATTTATAACACGGTGTATTACTAATGATATTCGTTTATGTTGGATCTACTTTCATGCGCCAGTTTTTGCATCAGTCATTTTCACCCAGAATAGTAAAGTCGTCCGCGTAAATAAGGATGCATACATTTTCACCGTAAATCATGATTGTCAAGGTCTTGCACTTCGCTATAACAGCTAAATTGTTGATGAATAGTCCGAATAAGATAGGCGAAATTTTATTTCCCTCTTCTGCGGAGCATTTTATGTCAAAGTAGTCCGTCACATGTCCATTAGCATCAACCCTTGCACGAGAAGTGCCACACAGATGTCGCAGCATGTTATAGAACTGTACTTGAACGCCGACGGATAATAGTGCATGGAGGAGCGTGGATGACTTTTCATTCTTAAACACTTCATTCGGGAATAGGTGTTCACCACACGCATATTTCTGAGTGTGTAAAATAGTACAACCGCATCTGGTTACACATCCATTAGTATCTCGAAGAGTCACATGTTTAACGTATATCAGATAGTGTAAAAACGTACACATATATGTAAGTGTGTAAAGTGTTACACTTATATCTGAGAGCGTTGCATATATTTATCTCAGAGTGTAAAGCGCGTGTGATGCGTTACACAAACGTATATTTATTCAACACTAACCCATTACAGTTATTCTAGTTATTTCAAACAAACGAATGTAATCAGCCAAACGACATAGCAGAACGTTCATGTCTCAAAGGACTGCATACAAGAGGTAATCAATTCAAGTACATTCAATTCAAGAAAGTCTGACCCAAAATAGCATTAATTGGGCGTAACATAAGTTTGCCTGAAAATAAAAGAACATGCAAGTCATTTGTGCATGCTTTAATATTTGCAAGGCTGGTAATCATTTGCAATTATAAACTTACTTTAACATTTTATAATGCACACGTAAAACATCAAATATTCACATAACAGCACTACTTCTTAGTTCGTATTATAAAAGTAGTGAAACTTAATTATAAATAATGTTTATATTTTTAGGGCCATTTTATTATTAAAAACAAATAATTGCATACATTATATGGTCACACGCCAGCAAATAAAACTTGCACTAATAATCATGATTGAAAGAAAATACATGTTTTCTGCTTTCTTATACTATTCTGATGTGCTTATGCGAATGATTCATTCGCATTTGTAAGATTTGATCTTCACCCAAACTGTTGTCTGCAAAAAATCGAAATCGTAACGCTCGGTCAATGCTTTCTTCCAATCGTGATACATCGACTATCACCGGACAATCCGTAAGAGCAATCGTGCTACATCGGCTATCTCCGGACTCATAAAGCAATAAAACATCTGCTGATCCAGAGTGTCCGCAAGAGAGCATTAAATCGTCTAATCCAGAGTGGCGTTCTTCATGTAAAGTGTTTACGATGCATATAAATCAATACGAGGCAAACGAGAACAATGTAGCATTGGATATATAGCATTATTGAATATAAAGCTAAACTGTACATGTCAAATGACAATAAAGTACACTGTTTTACTTCGTTACGGCGTAGCGTCGTGTGTATAGGCGGATTTGAGTATCAAATTTAAATAAACTGGATATTATATTGCTTGCTGCACTCATGATAAACATGTACATAATATTTAAATTTATAATTTGATCATGAACACGCATGTTTGATATAATTTACCTTGCATACATGCGTACATAAATTAACCGCTTATAAACCTGGGCGCGCAAAATCTGACGGCTAATGTATTTGCTTTTCATAGAGAAACCCGTGTAGGCGTGCATTACATGAGCCAGAGAGAAATCCGAAATACGCCGAAGTATAAATAAAGTCCGATACACCAATACTGGTTTAAGTTTATCTGAAAGCGCACAAGGTGTCCCTCCATCGAGCTCAAAAAATGGTTCGCACAATCAAAACACCTGTAAGTACACTGTTTCGATTTCTTGTTTGTTATTTCGTTGCTTAAATATAGTTCACATATGTTTAACACGACGTACACGTAATACATAGGCGATGTGCGTTTTGATGCTTGATAAACATCGCTGCGAAAAATTACAGAGCAATGTCATTGACATTGATATATATATATATATATATATATATATATATATATATATATATATATATATATATATATATATATATACACGGTCTTCATTAGCGGCCATTTTTTATTTTCATAAACATCTGAAAATAAAAAATGGCCGCTGATGAAGACCGTGAGGTCGAAAGCTTCGGCAAAAAATAATACAGCGTTTTTGTGTGTATATATATATATATATATATATATATATATATATATATATATATATACTGACATATAATGATATATATAATGACATGTATTTTAGATGAAGGTCTGCCAAATAGATCATAATTATAGTTGCATTTATTTTTAGGCCAGGATCAAATAAAAAGGTAATTTGACCGTGTATACTGTCAGAAAAGTGTAGGTTTTGTTTTTATATTTAATTAAAAAAAACACCGCGATTCCATGCCGACGCCATATACAAACTGTCTTATAAAAAAAGTGCAAATTCTAAGATATTGTTTCGTGATCTTGTTGCTTACACTATGTAAATAATTGCATTTTTCTCATATGATTCCGACATAATCTTTAAAACTTATTTTACAAGGTAACATATTTGGGTTATGGCAGCACACCGTGCATTGCAAGTGTTGCAAAACCCTCAAACATAACTTAAATTTTCAGTTTTTGGTGTTTAACGGATAACTAAAAAATCCGTGTCTCATGTTAATGTATAGAGCATGAATTAACCAGGTAACCATTATACATCGACACAAGTTATCTTGCCTATTGAAACATTTTAATAAAGTTTTAATTTTCAGGACATTATATTTCTTTCTGTGCGAGTTTCATGTTTCACTAAATCAGCCGATACAGGATAACCGGGTCTTAATGGGACAACATTTGGTAATGGGGCCTTTTTACAGATTTTTGCAACTACATGTATTGAAGTTTGTCATTAAATGCTTTATATTGATAAATGTAAAAAACATTGGATCTAAATAGCTCCAGTCAAATAACAAGAATAAACTTAAAGAAAGAAAACAAAATTAACGATCAACGGGGCTCGACCCACTTACTCCTGTGGCCCTGGAGTAAACGTCTACCGCGTAGACCACTGGGCATTCGTGCTTATACAGTGATGGATGTATTTTTTTTTTGTATAATCAATCCTTGTAGTTTCACAAAATATAACGACGACAACAGAACTCTCCAAATTATTCAATCGTTTTGCGTTGCAACGTTTTATACTTTTCAGGTTTTTAAATCGTCAAAAGATGCATATAATGGATAATTTAGAGCATGGTAATTGTTCAGTATTTTTGTTTCCTCACAAATATCATAACTAAAACGAAAATTTGCGAATCTGAGACACCTTTTTATAATTGTGTCAATTTTCCAAAACGTGAAAAGGCCCCTTTACAATATTTAACTTTAAAAGCGGTAAACTTTTACTTCAAGACTCCAGGGCTCAGTGGTTCGAGCCCTGTTGAAGGTTGCCTTTTTCTGTTCTAAATTTTATTCTAGTTTTTTTACTGGACACAAACTTCAATACATGCCAAAATCTGCGAAAAGGCCCCTTTCAGTAACTATAGTTGTTTCAAGCCTTCTCTTAATAGGTCACAATGCAGTAAATCATACCCAGTGCACTATTTGGAAATCAAATATACAATATCTCATCGGCATCGACATTAAGTATGCAAACGTTACTTTAATTAAGATCTCATCGTCTAACTATAATTTATGATATAGTTACTTAAATAAATTGGGAAATTTGTATAATACCATTTTTTAAGAACAGGATTTTCGGGATCATCTTATTTAAATTGTGAGAAATTTTATGCATAATACATATAAATAAATCACAGAGAATAATTTATTAGGTTCACTGAAACAAACAATTATTATTAAGCATTGTAACAACATATTACATCGATGTCAAGATGGTCAATGGCAAAACACAGAATGAACTTACAAGCATTTCATATCAGACAATAAAATATATGCTACGAGTAGAAACACGAAATAAAACAATAACTGAAGCATATTATATATTATCAATATATTAATTTATCATGCGCACCTTTTAGTAAATAAGTATTAGTTTAAACAAACTGATGACAGTATATAAAGTAAGCATTTCATAATCTGAATACAATACAAATTATAAAAAGATAGAGTTGCACGATCCAACTTTGTCTTATAATAAAATAATAGGTAAGGAAAAGGAAAAGAAAACTTATATTTTCTATGAAACTCATTTAAATATTTAGTGAAGCAATCATACAATCTATGTTTAGGTCTTGATATGTTTGCCTCGGCTACAGCTTTTCCATCGCTACCTTTTTTTTCAATACGGTGAATAGTACGCATTGAATTAAGGTAATACATGCATATAGAGACTAGATACTTTAACCATAATCTTAACCCATTTATGCCTAGCGTCCTGAAAAAATGACATTGCAAACAGCGTAGACCCAGATGAGACGCCGCATGATGCGGCGTCTCATCTGGGTCTACGCTGTTTGCTAAAAGGATTTTCAGTAATAAATATTCTAAATATAGAAATAAGTATACTAGACACCCCTAATTTTCGAAATAAATTGATCCAACTTAGAAGGATGGGAGATTCCATTGGGCATTAATGGGTTAAGTATCATAGACCTTTCCAATTGCATATTTTCCATTGAGAACAACGTCGGTAAATATAAAGCTAAACTAATTATTTACACATAAAGTAATTCTTGATTAGAATGTTACTTAATTAACGTCAGTGAAAGGTTCCCAGTCAATAAGTAATATTATCTACAAAGTAGTATTAGTGTGAAGAAGAAATTATCAATTTTGTTTTCCTTAAATACGAGAAATGTTTTATCAATTTGTTTTTTATAGGCACTTATCCATTGTGCTTTCTATAGGCACTAAGGCAAAACATTTTATTCTTATGCATTTCTCACTCAAATTATCAGCTATTGGTGAGTAATAAATAACACATTTAAACATAATTTTCGAGTTCATCATCATAATTGAGCCAAGCGAAACATATTTAACGTTGTTTTTTTGGATTTTAAATAAAGTATCTGATAGTAAGCCTTAAACTATTTAAAAGTGTTGTAAAACTCTTCCTTTTTGATTTTTCGTTTCATGGCCCTACTGACAATGGTACGGTGGCATAAAGGGGACATAGTTTTATTTAACAGTCTCTATAACGTGCGCACGTCTTAGCTATGACGTGGGCACGTCATAGCTATGACGTGCGCACGCGATAGATATGACGTGCGCACGTCATAGTTATGACGTGCGCACGTTAAGGCTATGGCGTGCGCACGCGATAGCTTTGACGTGCGCCGTCATAACTATGACGTTCGCACGTCATAAAAATAGTCCAAATAATATAACATAGAAATAGTTAAATAATATAAATAACGTCAATAGATGATACAACGTGCTTCATTTCTTCAAGATTCTACACATCCATACAGCCATGGTCCCAACAAGATATTGTTCCCAAACAGTCGATAATTACAGATAATTCTTACTCACTTTAAGATTAAACCGTCGGTGGATACCGTAGTCCTGACAAGTGAACAAAGATGAGAAGCTATTTATCATATGTGATATGGAGTGTCCTCAGTTAATCTGCACTCATCGGAGCAAATAATCAGCTACATTTATTCGAGTGCACAGATACCGACGCGTATATCTTGTAATTTAAAAGTGCTCATTTTAAAAACTAGTCCAGGGCGGTTTGAATTTCTTGTAAAACTTTGTTAACAATATATATATATATATATATATATATATATATATATATATATATATATATATATATATATATATATATATATATATATATGTTTATTTATCCGTGTTTTCGCTTTTGTATTTTAAATGTTTAAAAATTAATCACCAAACGTCTCTGTCCAAGAAGCAGAATGCATGCTTAAATATACTTAGTACTTATGAAAAAAAGCGTCTCAATAAACTATACTATACTTATATCTCTATTAAAGAAATTGTGTCTGTTCAAAAGCGCTTGGTGTGAGTGATATGTATACTTATTTTGTCTTTGTACTTACTCGATTACGCTAGAGGCTTCTAGCGTAATCGCTTGTATAGATCTATCTATGCAATTAATTTAGCAAATTGTTCGGTATTCTACCGTTTGCAATGCGTTTATTTGTGTCAGTAACGTGTTCATCAGAATCAGTTTTCAAGTGTCTTTGAAATTGGATTTAAGGTAGATCCAAAAGTGTGCTTCTACTGGTTGAGGCTGATCGGCAAATGGTGTTTTTATTTCACCCGACTTATATTAGAAGAGTCCAAATACTTGAAAATAATTTCTGTGTCAGACACACAAGTATGTGATAAAAAGTGTAAGACAATTTGTCCGCATGTGAGAAGTTTGTTTTAAAAGCTATCCTTAAACAGGGATACCATCTGTGGGATATCTTACCTTTGCACATACAATTACACAAATCAAGTGATTTCTACTGATAGCATGTTCTGATTTCTTCGTACACGTCATAGAAATCGTTAAATAAAATATTTCCTTTGTCCCCTTTATGCCGCCGTACAATGGTGTTGACAGTTTCAATTGTTATTGATCATAAAGCAATTAAAGTTGAGTCAATATGTAATACGTCAATATAGCCAATAACATTGTTTGCTCTAAACATTTACTCACTTAAATCCGTTATTGATCTACTCGAAAGGACGAGGACATTCATGACCTGTCCGTAGGAAAGGCTTACCTAAGTTCGTTATTTACTACATACAATAAAATAAAAACATAAAATCATGTCCGCGCACTGAACGGTTTGCTCGTGTAAATATTTGACAATATCTGATGAATACTTTTTGTCTGTGCCATAACTTATTTGCGAGGTCGAGTAGTCGCAAAAACATTACCCGGCATTGGCAACGCTGTGTTTGGTTTGGTTGATATGTCAACACACCAAGTATGTGTTCACATTTAATGTATAGCCCCTTTTTCATCTCGACGTCTCGACTTTTGTTAACGATTGGTGAACATGCATGGCAATAATTAATGTTAGAAAGGTAAACTGCCAAATCTGTTAAGTGTTTTGACAACTGCAAACAAATGAAGCATCTGAACAAACGAAAACAATATTTTATTGATCTCCATCAACCAAATAATATTCTCCACGAAGAAATTAATTTTCTTTAAAATGATGAGTCGGATACGGGGCAAGATTGACCATGCGGCGCTATCAAAAAACAATTTACTATGGAACAACACGAATTTAGATGCGGCAAATCCGACAAACATCTTATGAAGTTGTAATGACTTTATTGAAGAAATAATATTTCCTTATGCTAGAAATAATTGTTCCATATTCAGATTTTTGTTATTTGATAATACGCTAGGCGTTCATTAAAACAACATACATACAATACATTGCCACACAGCTGTATTTTGTTCAATTATTGAAATACTTGAGACAGTGGGTAAACAATTTAAAAAGGCATGTTTGTTTTAGAAAGGCGGAGCACGCTGTTTATGAGGAATGTTTGACATAGCATGAAGACTGTTTTACTATTGAGGTCAATAACAAAATAAACACAATCAAACATGTTTGAAACACTTGCAGATAGTTCAGACGTTCGTTTTATGGACGCATGTATGCACTCGATATGGAAGACCGACATATTTTTTTGTATATCTTTAGAAAACATTTTCGTTAATTTTTATTTTTGTTAAAAATGCTTGTTATGCCTACGGTAGGGGTGGCATATAGCATTCGCACTGTATGTCTGTCTGTCTGTCCGTCCGTTCGAAAACTTTAACATTGCCCATAATTTTTGCAATATTGAAGCAACTTGATATTAAGCATTCATGTGTATCTCATGGAGTTGCACATTTTGAGTGTTAAAAGGTCAAGGTCATCATTCAAGGTCAAAGGTAAAAAAAAGCGGCGCAGTAAGGGGTGCATTATGTTTCTGACAACACATCTCTTGTTCGTCATCGTTGTGTCGAGAACTAGAGACGCGTGTATAATTGAAGTTTGCATAAATGTATGTGTGATTTTATGAATAAACACTAATTATTATACGGAAATTAATTTTAAATATAAACAGATACGTATGATTAACTTTCTTACATAGCGGAGACAACTCTTAAAACTTGCGTTGACTGTTTGCCGGAGTAATTACCACTGTAGAGTTTGTTTTTGTTTAAACATATTTAATGTTTATATATAACACACCATATACACTGTATGATGCTAACGTCTATCCGTCCGAAAAGATCTCATATGCGAGGGATCATAAGCAATGATTGTGCAATTTTTAGCATAGGTGCGTTTACGCACCTATGCTTATGGTATATACCACATTTCGAAAATCCACATCTATCGGTTGCCCTTTATGAAGCCCTTACCTGATCAAAAATCAGACGAAATATCTATTTGATTAAGTATATGGTCATTCTTACAATTTTTTTTTGGAAACGTTTTTCTAACGTTTTCTTCCAAGAATATTGCTGGACACCGTTTTTAGTGAATTTTTCTAAGACCGTTTTATGTCAAAAAAATCTTCTTATAAACCTAAAACAAATTTCGTTCGTAAAACAATTCTATATGCCTATAAATCTCAACCTCTCCTACGCAGTGGCCTCCCTTATACTAGAAGTTACTGACCGGGTGAAGCAAGGGAAGTAACTGCTGTGAGGAGTTCTATAAAAATCTGCATTCAGAAATCTGTATTCAGAACTCAATCTGTTGTGCAACGTCTGCATCTAACGCTTACCACAATTTTTACGACAAATTCTTTGACGCAGACGAATAGGGTAGCGTCTATTTTCATTTGTGAAAAGAATAGAGAAAAGAATCGATACAGATCTGTCCGTGCTTAAATTTTGAAAGGCTTGGGTAATTATTTTTCATAAGCGTTTCAAACACTGATGTAAATGGAAAGATTATCTATTTAAATAGTCGGTAATTGTTTGAAATTATTGATTTGAGAAATTCGCGGATGGCGATATCGAACTACATTATACCACGTGACGCCATTCTTCCCTGTATCTTGCACCTATGCTTTTAACGCCATCGGCGCTCTCGTTTTTCATCTGGGTTTGCATTTGGCAATCCCATCGTCCGTCTTTTAGCCCTCCGTCTTTCGTCATATCATGCCGTCCGTCAGTCTGCCTCGCTTGTGCGGAGTTATATATATGTAGTATATGTATGTTATATATATATATAATATATATATATATATATATATATATATATATATATATATATATATTATCTATATATATCTATATATATTATATATATGTATATTTATATATATATATATATCTATATATATATATATATATATATATATATATATAGGCGCTGTTAAACTGATGTAATAAACTTTATGTAATGCTAGTGACATTGAGTGGAGATGCATAGTTAAAAGACTGTAATTCAAACTTTTTTGTTAAATATTGATATTTTGTTAATTTTCTGGTGCGGTACATAACGCCTTATGCATTGAATGCATTTAAAGAAAATATTTTTTATTGATAGAGGACTTAGCGAGAAAATTTAGTATAAGAGCTTAAAACTCTTTTTTTTAAATTTTGTTGGAGATATTGCTCTTTGCTATGTTTGTAGTCCTTTGCTGTATGGAGCACAACATACACCAATACAAGCATTGAGCAGATTCGCATCAAAATCCATTGATCTTCACACTTTAGATGGCTGAAGCGGAAGTGAAGAGAACACGGATCATATTGACAGAGTATTGCCTCTTGATTATATTCCAATATTTATTTCGTAACTACCTTAGGATTAAAAGAATGTAATTAAAAGTCCGTACACTATGTACATATACTGGAATAAGTGTAAAGTGTATGAGTCACACATATTTGTAGTCCGTTTCTTCTGTTGAGCATATCTCCGGTAGTAATTTAGGTTGAATAACTATACTGCATTGTGCTGGATAATACGAGTTATTGCCCAGTAAGTTTCATTTTGCATAAACAATGCATTCATAAAAAATAGAGTGACAACACTTAATGTTTTTCGGCGTAATACGTGCTTAATGAAGGAGATTAATTCATTCCTAATCTCTTTTGGTGGACATAAACATGAAAATGTTAAACCCAAACTTACGCAATTACTGCTTCATTGACAATTTATATCATTACATAAGGCAAAATCCTACGTTAAGGATATATTTGGAAAAGCTCTTTGTTGTTAGCAAAGTAAGACCTACAGTCCGTAAAAAGTTGTTTCTTGCATATTTGCAACAAAAAGAAATAAAAGGCCATTGATTAATCTATACTTTAATTGACTTATCGATGTCTAGTATACTTCTTTCTTTTTTTCACATACACTTCAAAAGCGACAGGACACACAACCAATTCCTGACAAGCCTTGCGGCTTCCTTGCTTACGGTCTAATTTATTTCGATTTACAGTCAGTTCCGTTCGTGCACCACATGGACACTGAGTCAATTCAGGAGATCCA